>NC_068366.1:57331764-57460442 GCF_020536995.1 Dreissena polymorpha | reverse complement strand
CATTAGGGTGTCTAACGATAATGGAGCGACGAACCTCAAAATGCATGTTGAACTGTGCGTGAATGGGCAATGAAGTTTACCGTATTGCAATTTTTATGGAGATTATACACTTAAGAAACTTGTTCACAATTTCCTTAGATTTCGAATTTTATCCCATGTTATTCATTTACACACTTTGAACTAGTTACCACATTTTTCAAGTAAAATAACGAAACACTTTCAACCCGTATATAAATTGTCAATATTGCCGACCTTTGTACTCTGCCTTGTAGTTGTATACCAATGCGGACTGATTCAACTCGTGCACGTTTTTTTCTCGTGAGCAAATTTTACTCTTCGAATTCTTACTGCAACCGGTTGATGTTTCCAAGCGTTTTCTAACTCGCTTTCCTTTACAGAGGGCAACCGATTCGAGGATCGAATACACTGAAGAAGAGAGGCGGACTTGGTAAGAATATTTGACAGTTAGGCAGTTTTGTGTCAGACTTGACTATCGAGACAAATTCGCTGGAACAATGTCGTAAGACTGTATGACCACATACACATGTACACTGTAGCTCAGTATTGACGACCAGAGCCCTACCTGATTCACAATCATATACATGTATGTACATAGTCATATCTGCACTGACGTATAGCACCGATGTCAGAGAAAAGGAGTTCATGTTTAAAAAAAAATGACAGTTAAAGATCTATTGTTTAATATGTCTGCAAAACCCATCCTGCTCTTTCTAGTACATTACAAGCACTTCCTATCGGTGCGGCACCCCATTTAACACGTGCTACTTAGAATATGTAATTTTCTGGACGTTCTTCCCCCATGTTTTTTTTCTTGCAATATTAATTTGTAATTGTGAGGAAGCAGAATCAGGAATATTGCATCGGAAACCAATTGCTGCTTAAGTTGGGTTTGCGACTCGACAAGGAAATGTTAAGTGAAAACACTTGTCTCTATGTAGAACTTTTATAATGGCCCATGCGGTCCCCCGCGCAGTGATTTCATGGTTCCATATACTGTCTTGCACCCCTACGAGTACAGATTTGGTTATGGCCTTGACCCTTGACAATTCACCACATGCATGGTAGAAATTGAACGATAGTTGTTATTCAGAGTGCAGAGAAAATACTTGTTTTTTCCCGCTTATGCACATATATATCAATAAAAATTGTACTAATACATGGAGCCGTGTACTATAATTCCAACGTATGTGGACCTTATGTATTTTGTCAACATTTGACTATTCGTAAGGGATAGCGAAAATAATGACACCGTATCCCTTTTGTAATACACACACCACTCTGAAAAAAAACGGAGCTGCATGTTCATGGATTTTTATAGGGCCTCTAATATCAACACATTTCTATTAAATTATTTCTTCATCATTCATTCATTCAAAAGTGTCAATACTGTTTCAAGCGGGTGGTTCATACAAATTATCTTTACTTAAAGCGGGTATATACGATTTTATATATGTGTTTAATTGTAATATATTGATAAAATATGTTACAATAACACAAAATAGGCAAGAAAAATTATACATTAAAGTCGAATTTCATAAAATGCAGCAAAGAAAAATTAGCGCCCCGAGCCGATTGTGACGTACTTATTTTCCTACAATAACCGAAGCATTCGTCTTTGTATTAGGATTGGAGGTAGTGTTCGTGTGTCGTATGAATAGATATCGTTGCAGGAACTCAAATAAACCGTTAAACTAAGTTTAGATTTACATCGTACATGTATGGTATACATGCTGGCGAATTCGGCTGTACAGCCGTTTTCAATTTCAGAATTAAATATCTGGCTTATTTCGCATTTTTCGACACATGTTCTTCTTAACTTTTATTTTAATTTATATTAAAATATATATATAATAAGTTTTTTACACATTTTATATAAATTCATAAATATTTGACAAAATCGTATATACCCGCTTTAACTTCGTATCGTGTACGACATTGTTAAAGAAAACAAAACAAATTGCACGTCACAATCGCTTAATAGCTCTTTGCAAAATTGAATACAACGGTAATTCTTTGTGTAAACAAATGCAAATTCTTTCCATACAACCCTTTGCGGACTCATGATAAAGCGGTAATGACTGTGGTAGTTGAGACGTGGGCAAGGCACGAATCTCATTTTATAGGTTCATAGCTGTCCAATGCGTGTACTTATTATATGTATATAAAACGTTACAATTTTGAGCGTATATTATTTAAGTGATTATTTTTATGCCGCTGAAGGAGGGCATATAGTGATCGCACTGTCCGTCCACCCGTCCGTCCGTCTGTTCGTCTGTCCGTCACACTTTACGTTTAGGTTTCGAAAAATGCTCATAACTTCTATGTCGCTTCAGATAGCAATTTCATATGTGACATGCATGTGTATATGGACAAGGCCTTTCCATACGCACACAAATTTTGACCTCTGCGACCTTGACCTTGAACTAAAGGTCCGCGTTTAGGTTTCGAATTCTGCGTTTAGGTTTCGAAAAGCTCATCACTTCTATCAAGCGTTTATAGGGGGCATAAGTCATCCTATGGTGACAGCTCTTGTTTATTTCTTTAATAAATCCGCACACACCTGAATCTCAGCCCCTCTACATCATTTTGGGGGCATTGTTAACCCACTTATGCCTAGTGGACTCTCCCATTCTTCTAAATTGGATCAATTTATTTCCAAAATAAGGGATGTTTAGTATTTTTATTTCTATATTTAGAATATTTCTTAAAGAAATTATTTTAAGCAAAAAGCGAAGACCCCGATGAGATGCCGCTTCATGCGGCGTCTCATCTGGGTCTACGCTGTTTTCCAAGGCCTTTTTTTATACGCTAGGCATAAATGGGTTAATTAAAACATGTATAATTATTTCTACGGCCATTCACAATGCTAAACCCTGCTTACCCAGGAACAATCTAAGTAAGAATAACTGACCGCCTTCATATGACTGAAATAATGTTGCAACGGGGCGAAACATCCAAATAAACGAATACACATTCGACAGGGCGACTGTTTTTCGTGAGCTGACGGCACTTTACCCTACCCACGCGTGTAGGGAGTACCTAAGGAACTGGAAACTGTTGGAGGAATGCGGGTACAGGTAGGGCGATCATGTGCTCACTTTTCATAGTGTTTGTGCTATCAGACAGGGCATAAATTTCGAACGGTGACATATACTTTCGTTTTTAAATGTAGAAATAATATAATAAATTACGTTTAATGGACAACATATATAATAGGAAATGTATACAGTTATTAGTGTTACGCCACTCTCCCTTTTGTAGAGATAAACTTCTGCATATTAATAGATACATTCAATAGTAAAATAAAATAAATTGTTTGATAATGTTTTAAAATCAAGTTCACACCATTTGCATTAGCCATACCAATACACGCACATGCAAAAAATATATCAAATAATAAACGCGCCCAAAACCTGTTAATTGTATGTTTCTTCTGCAGAGAAGACAACATTCCACAGCTTCAAGACGTGTCGGAGTTTCTGAAAGGTATGGATACCATTATTGCATCCCCGGGGTGATAATAACACTCTCACCACTGCGCTTTATATCGATAGGCATGTATTAGACGTCAAACAGGGCGTATTGTGTTAAATTAGCACCATCCTACATACGACACGAAATCCTTGAATATCAGTTTTATACTATATACATCGAAAGAGTGGTCTTTAAACAAAAAATTATCATGAGGAACTACGTTTTCCTTCTTTTGCGTACGTTTTTGCTTCGTCCTCTTTTTACTTGCATGTAACCAGAATATTCCAATGAGTGTCCCAAAAAACGCATAGAGGTTCGTAGCATATCTCTATCCCTGTCGCAATTACAAACCACGTATTGGTGGTTGATTCAATTATTGTTGTTATTGTATATGATAAACGTCTTGTTTGTGTTGTGTTATTCTATGTTTTATGAAGGAACAACACATATATATTTAATTCAATAATGTAGAAAAATAACATCAATGTGCATGCAATAAGGAAAAGTTACATACAGATCGCAGATCGAACGATTTTTACAGCGTCCATAGGTAATCCCTAAAGTTTGTTAAGGTCCTAGACTAAATGGGCTTTACGGCGTCAATGAATGCGCTAGTAAGAGACAATCTTAGACACGACACCTGAGTTAAAAGCATAAACAATGTTATATAACGGAAAATACATGCGACGCACTTCACGTCTGTGTTTACTTTCCGAAAGGATAATTGTGAAAGTCTATTAACTGTATTCATGTCTAACTACTATTGTCGATTTCATCATTAACACAGTCGATATCACATATTATTATATTATCCTAATGGCAACGTAACAAGTGCACCTGTTACGGCGATTTCATTGTTATATAATCTAATTATGTTCTCTTTACTTTCTCCCGCGGTGTGTATGCATACAATTCCCCACAGTGTCACGTCACTAATTGCCGTATTTACCGTGCATCGCCACTCAGCCTCGTTTTAATAGAGCACGTCGTTGGGTTGTCAGGGACCCGTAAGTGCCCGGATGGTATGCCCTCCCACACTGTCGCCTGAGTGTTTACAAGAAACTGATTGAAAACGATGATTACAAAACAGGCTAAATAGCATCTAAATGCAAAGCTACCCGTATTGTAGATGGCACTCACCTCTTAGCGTCATAGTATGACTGTTTATAGTATTGTTTGTTAGATTCTCATATTAAAGAAATAGTAATTGTGATTTACTAAGTTCTTACTTTGAGATAATACCTGCAAAAAATCCCGCAATTTTTCACTTACTATTTTATAACTAGAATTATTATTTTATAATAAGAAGCTACTATTATAACTATTAATATAAGTAGAACGTATAGTATTTTCCATCTCTACATATATAATTCACGTTCTACATGAAAATCAAGACTTTAAATTTAAAAAAAAGGTCGCTTCCACAGATGTTGCCGTTTATAAAGCGGAAACTGTGATATTGTAAACATAATTATATACCATGCACGTTCAGCGAAAATCCATTTGATACATACACTTATCAATCAATGCATCTTCAACAACTGATTAGTCGCATAATAATCGACCGTTCAGCACACTCTTTGTTGCATGTCGGCGAGACAGCGGAATCTGATCAGTTCTTTAGATTGACAAAAAGTAAATGGTCCATTTCTTTGTGCAAAACCGCAAACTGATAAGTGGCCAGACAAATAATGCCCCCCCCCGGTTCCCTTTTCAGGTCGGACTGGTTTTACCCTGCGCCCAGTGGCCGGGTACCTGTCGTCGCGTGACTTCCTGGCCGGCCTGGCGTTCCGTGTTTTCCACTGCACACAGTACATCCGCCACGGATCGGCACCGCTGTACACACCGGAACCGTAAGTATAATTGATAATTTAGTTGGCGGAACTATTGGACGAATTGAACCGACCACCGTTTCCACAAGCTCTCGTAAACGAGTTCAGACTCGATTCTCGCAACTTAACTTTGCGCGTTTAAAAAAATCAATGTGTTTAATTTTCTGATCGTAACTAGCTTACGGGAGGTTTACCTAAACAGTCCATATGGCCCGTTTAAGCAATTCGTGTACTCGGTATAACTTTCTTTAAAAAAAATCTTAGGCGCAAAAGCGTGTTGGTGTTTGGTTCAAGTCTTAATTTTTCTAGTAAAAGAAGTTTCCATAATTCTGTAGTGTATGAAGCTGAAAACATCCGAACGTGTTGGGCACGGCTGTTGCTGAAAACCGAGTGGCGTACACGTTTGTTCTAGATGAAAAATAGATACGACTTTTGATAATGAATCCTATCGATGGGGATATGTATCTTATAATCTGCATCGGTGTCTCAAATGTCGAATTCACATCCTGCAATTTCCATTTATATGATACTGAAAACCAACGCCGGATATTTGTTGTACTTTTTTAACATTCCTCGTCTGCAAAAATCGACACAACCTCTGTTTAGACGTGCAATACACTTAGATGGTTAGTAATCAGTAAATCAAAGCCCTATATGGTTACAAGGTAGCCATCATATACTAAAAATATCTCTGTTTCGTATATCTTTTTCACGTTTTTTTTACAAAAAATATTCACTATTTTTTAAGAAACCTATTGACGAAGCAGAGTTCAATGAAACGTTTTCAAAATTCCAACGTTCTACGTCGTTTTCATAATTACTTTGGCCTCCATCCACAGGGACTGCATTCACGAGCTGTTCGGCCACGTGCCCCTGTTCGCGGACCCAAGTTTTGCGCAGTTCTCCCAGGAGATGGGCCTCTGCTCCCTCGGGGCGTCTGACGACGAGATTGCCAAACTCGCAACGGTGAGAATAATGTTGGAGCATGAGATATATAAATATATGTTTTGATTAAAATCATTAGGTCAATAAACTTGATGTAGCAAAAACTGTATCGGAACGTTATAATTTTTACCAATAAGGTAAGCTCGCCAAATTTGCAAACGTAACAATAAGGTTGAAGCATAAGGTATAACGGTTATCAATAGGATTTGATTAACATCATGAGTTCAATAAACTTGCGACACTAGGAGCGCATGTTTCTTGATGTAGAACAAATTACATTGGGACGTGATAATGTTATACCAGTAACGTTACGTCGCTGAAATTGAAACGAACGCATTTGAGCCTTGTTCTGAAAAAACTGGGCTTAATGCATGTGCGTAAAGTGTCATCCCAGATTAGCCTGTGCAGTGCGCACAGGGACGACACTTTCCGCAAAAAACTTGATTTTCGGTAAGGCAGGACTTCATTGAAACTAAAAATACCATTAAAGCGGAAAGTGTCGTCCCTGATTAGCCTGTTCGGACTGCACAGGCTAATCTGGGACGACACTTTACGCACATGCATTAAGCCCAGTTTTCTCAGAACGCGACTCATTTGTTCTTTGGAGTAGCATAAACATACCGGTACATAAATTGTTAGCAAAAACGTAATGTCGCCAAATTTGATTTGCAAAGGTAAAAAGTATCATATCTTTAATGTCGCGTAAAATGTGCGGATACATAAACTTTAATGATCAATATTTAAGGTCACCAAGCTTGCATCGGTACGGTCGCATAATTATGTACATGTACGTTTATACTATGTAGCTCATTATTTTTGGTTACTATATGGGCGTTGTTACTATTTCTAAATTTTCGTAACGCGTTACATGCGGTTAGATACGGCGCGGTAATATTATGTAGGTAAGTATGTCGTATTAAACAATTATACTGTATGACTTATGTATGTCGTAAAATGAGTTTTGTTTTCTTCTTTGCAGTGCTACTTCTTCTCCGTGGAATTCGGTCTCTGCAAGCAGGACGGCGAACTGCGCGTGTTCGGTGCGGGCTTACTCTCCTCAGTTAGCGAGCTGCAAGTGAGTACGCATGCTCTTCACATTGGTTACCGCCCCTATCGGTAAACGATGACAAACTTCTCGCAGTGTTTGCCTCCCTATCAGTTAACGGTTATACAATCCTCGCAGTGGAGGCTGAAACCTTCCCCTTTGATTAACGGTTACAGACTACTCACAGTGGTTACCTTTCCTAATGGTTATCGGTACCAAACGCTTCGCAGCGGTACAAAACTGTTGTCACAAATATAATCATTCAAGAAATGGAATGGATTGCGTGTTTGGTACCGTTTCTTATAATATGGAACTGCAATTTCTATATAAAAGGACTTTTGAAGCAGATAAATATTCATTTAAAGCGAAAGAAAAAAATTGATATAACCATGAACATTCAAAAAACATATAAGCCATAACAGAGTGGTTTGTAAGAAAGAGAGGATTGGATTGCGATTGTACTCCGAACCAATAAACGCTCAAGGCAGAGCTAGGAAAGTCATAATGTGTTAACATCCCATCTCCGCATTGCATATATAAAGTGACGTTACTAACTAACTGTCATCCGTATACGGAAGCGTTTGCACACCTATCAAAAATGCAAATATTACGCTAAAGTCCGCGAAAGAATAAAATGACCATTTTCGCAGTTTTGTCGAAACCTTTCCAACAAGGCCACACCCTTTTCCCCAAATAATTAAAAGCCAATATATTCAATAAAAAATACTAACAAACAATTAAATATATGAAACAATGTTCTCGGAATGATTGCCCCCATATAGAAAGTAATCCACAGCGCATAAGCACACCGGCTAGTTGAGGAGCGTTACCTGTGGACACAATGCACATACCCTGCTAATGTTTTGGTCACGCAACACTAAAATGCGGTTATATAACGAATATAAATAGCACGGCGATAATAAATACCACATGACATATAGGCAAAAGATGTGCAAAACAAGCCGATATCTTATGACATAAACATCTCAGCACTCGAACACAGCTCTACGTTGATCTTTACATAAGGCAGTTATGCGGAGTTTGTTATTTTTTCTGATACATAGATGTAAATTGTATTGTTTTTAGTGGTATACTTCACTTATATAAAGCAAAACGTTATACTCTCTTTGAGAACGAGATCCTTTGTTTTTATTCAACATTCATAACTTTTTATATCGTATGTAGCAAACTTTGAAAACATGCTCTCACGGTTAAAATCTAAAAACACCAAGTACTGGTTCGTCACAGGGTACGGACTCGAGCGTATCCTAAAAGTCGATGGCAATTGAGCTAAAGTAATCAGGTAAAACCCCTTTACCACTTGGAAACGCACAAAAACGCATTAGAAAACATATTCAAATTTAAGACCTTCTTACTAGATTGAAGTTTGTAAGGATTTATTTCCAACGATAGGATACTGACGAGCAGTAAACAGCATAAATCCTGAACAGACAGGGAGTTTCTCGCAGGCTGCTCTGATTTTATGCTGTTTGCATATAGCAATTCATTTTCACTTTGCTTTTGAGCGGGAACGGTTAAAATTAGTGCATTACTTTACTCTCACCTCGTGACACGTGTTTCAGCACGCGCTGACGGACAAGAGCGTGAAGAAGCCGTTCGATCCGCTGACCACGTGCGAGCAGGAATGCCTGATCACGACCTTCCAGGACGTGTACTTCTACACGGAAAGCTTTGAGGACGCCAAGGAACAGATGAGGTAATCTACGGTGCCAAAGACAATTGTCCTACAGAGCCACAATTGCTTTTAATCAACGGCGCGAACCCGACCATAATAGTGCTATTAATCTACGGTGCACATTCGACAATATTCTGAAAGAGCCTATATCACCATTAGTCTATGGCGCCCATCAGACCATAGTCTTAATCTTTTACTACTGTTAATCAACGGCGCAAAAAAAGACCATATTGATAAAGATCCATTATTAAAAGTATTGCTATTAATCTCCGAGCTTTTCTTGCAATTTATCTACTGCTTCAAACAGTCCATATTCTTAAAGATCAATTATAACTTTTAATCGAGGCAAAGTAGACCATATTCTTGAAGAGACTTTATTGATATTAATCTTTGGCGCTTAGACGATCGTTGTCGTATTGATTTTTTATTGATATTTATCTACGACGCCAAACATACTATATTCCAAGAGAGCATTTATTGGTATAAATCTTCAGGGCCAACCCGACCATCTGCTAAGAAAGCCTTTTTTACTTCTATTAATAGCTTTGATGCTATAAATCTACGACACAACTTCGAAAATATTCTAGGACGCCCTTTATCGATATTAATCAACAGCGCCAACCTGGCCACACTAAAATATATATTGTATTGCTATTAAGGTACGGCACCCACCAAAAATATTCTACGAACGCCTTAATTGTTATAAATCTAAGGTGCAAATCCGACCATATTTTAAGAGAGCTTTTCTAGCAATGTATCTACGGCGTCAACCCGGCAATATTCTAATACATCCGTTATTGATATAAATCTAAGACCCCAAGCCAGCCAAATTCTATTAGAACCTTTATTTATATTAATCTACGGCACTAACACGACCGTTGTCGTATTGACCCTTTATTGCTATTTATCTACGGTGCCAACACATTATGTTCATAGAGAGCCTTTATTGCTATAAATCTATAGCGCAAACCCGACTATATTCTCAGAGAGTCTGTATTGCTGAAAATCTATACCGTAAATCCGACTATATTGTACGAAAGTCTTTTTGCTTTCAATCTAAGGACCCGACCATTTTATACAAAACCTTAAATTGAGAGCCTTTAGTGATAATACGGAGCCAACCGACGATAATACGGAGCCAACCGACCATAATCTACGAGAGTATGTATTGCTATTAGTCTACCGCACCAACTTGACGATATTCAAGTTCTTTATTTCAATTAATCTCCGGCGCCTTATGACGTAATTTCTTAAAACGAACCATTCGTGTCAGTGCAGAAACTATAATAGACATCGTACGGTATAACCCAGGCATCGAGAACCATTATTTCCGTATATGAAGACGATAAGTGTTGTTGATACAGATGGGTGGAAGCTCAGTACCCTGTTTTGCTAACTTCTCCTCTTATGGTTAAATATTATAGAGATTACAAAATGTCTGTTATTCGGTTCGTGTAAACGGTGTAGTTGTCATGCTTTTGTAACAAACAGTAACACCCATACTCCCAGCAAATAAATTTTAATGCTGGATTATCTTCGACTTCACTCTTGGCTGGTATAATATCAGTTTCGTATATTGTCAATATTTGCATTCTAAACGCTCATATAACTTTCTGGCAATGGCATTTCGCTGACATTGTTGAACATTTGCCATCTTCAAGAGGGATACTGACATTAAAGGTTGACCAGTACGGATGGCAACGCTAAGAAATCCGTTCCGATTAGCATGTTTTGTGACAATGTTGGTGGCATTTCAATGTGAGTGCATTTGGTCTGGTTTCATACGCATCAGGTTGCCAATTCTGGCTTATCTTAACTAATTAGTTTCACTTCATTTTATGTAGGCGATACATCATTTAAGCATGTAAATTTTTGCGATGGTTGGCTTAACGAAAATAATAGGGCAAATATTAAAAATATATATATTGTAATTTGAAACAACATGAGGAGTTAACGGAATTGTAAAAGTATTTTTTGTTCAAACGATGGTTTACGTAACTTACTTAGTTTTATAACGATTGACAGCGCTCAATTAAATTGGAGTTATCACCGTAATAATTAAGTCTAATAAAAAAAGAATTGTTTTGTGTGCCATCTGATTTCATTATTTATATCGCATACTCAATAAACATAGATACAAATAACTACAGAAGTTATCTACATTTTTATGGATTTTGGCGAAAGCTAACAATCTTTGGTGCACTTGTTACGTTTACATTTTTAAACTATAAGGATTACCAAGCTCTTATTGTTTAGGCCTTTTCCTGACACGTGCAACTGACGCTCTGACAATTATATAACCAATTGTGTACATTGCTTCTAGTCTATTTCCTTTTTCTATATTGTCCTTTATGTTTCTTTAAAGTTATGTGTTCCTTCAATGTTGCCTCAAAATATGTAACCATCGGTAACGTGACTTCAATCCAATGAATGTTACTCTAAATATAGGCGGTTTTCTAGGAGTTTCGCAAGCACGATCAAGCGTCCATTCGCCGTTCGCTACAACCCGTACACACAGAGTGTCGACGTGCTGGACAACACACGCAACATCGGCTATCTCGTCAGCGAGGTAGGATCATGTTTATGGAATATCAACCCCATGCGTACACAAACTTTTTGGTTTTTGAACAGGGTGGTGCATAGCTTCGCTCGTCCGAACATTACAGAACGATAACATTAGCAATTCCCCATAGTAACTTGGAACATAGAAACAATTATGTTCTAAGCCGTATGATACAGTTATAATAATTATCGTTTAAGTTTCTTTCTTAAAAGTCTTTCTTCGCTTAAGAGCATTGTGAATGTTCCGTTTGTTAAGCATCAGGTCATTTGAAGAAGTACACAAACATGTACTTAAATGACTCGTACATAATACCTTAAATTCTATAAATAATTGGTCTTAATTTTGGCCCAATGTATAATTCTTAAACTTATATGCAATTTGAGCTTTATGTTTGCCTCCATCTGTTCATACACCCATCCGTCTGCTCATTATTTCGTATTTCCCTACGCATGCCCTGCAAAGAAGCCACATGTCAACATAAAACATGATAACGAAACTCGCAATATAAATTAAGGGCGATGACCGACTTACACGTGATAGAGGCTACAATGTAAGGGGACTGTTATTTAAACAAAAAACGTCATTAAATAATGCCTGTAATAACTCTAAACGCACGGAAGATAAGTATGCTAACGTTCGGTAAGTCAGTGTTTCAAAAATATGTAATAAAAGAACTAAGATCTGAATATGAAATTGTACACAGAAAGGAAAGAGACGGTGTGCCGAAGCACAATCTTTTATTGAAAGTGTTTTATTGTCATAGAGATCCTTTGCAATATCAATTAAAATTAACTGCGAGACGTCCTTAACAATTGTCAGTGATTGTTTCCAATCATCTATTTTGTTTCTTTTGTTTTTGCTTATGAGTTGTGAGTAAAAAACTCCGAGTTATATTCAACAAAATTAACAATATATCAGTTAAAAAAATAGCCTATTCAAGCATCCGTACACCTTACCGTGCCAAATATTTTTTTAGGTGAAAGGGGAGCTATGCATCGTAAGTGATGCGTTGCGGCGCGTGCAGCAGATAGAGAAGGCGCGCATGCGCGGAAAGGGGATCGACAAGGCCATGGAGATGTCCATTGACGAACACGTGGAAAACGGTGAACAGTCGGACGAATCGGACACACATACAGGCTATGCGAACGGTGTGCACAAATAACGACACGTTTGGTTCTAATTCTTGAATGTGACAGAGGATATTTACTAATATTATTGATTTCATGTGAACAGTTATTAAGAAAAGGTGTCGTTGTTGAATGTGATACGATTGTATTAAGATCTATTTTTATTGTTATTGATTGTGATGTTATGCATTTTTTCCTAGAAACGAAACAAATGTTTGAAATAAGCTCATTATTTTATTATTTTAAGTTGCTATGTGGTATTTGCGTGAATTCAGTTAAACATAAACATATATGTGAACTATAAAGTATGTTCATTCAACAAAACTAAAATTATTTCTCGTTTAAAAAACATAAGACATGCTAATTGCTGTTAATGAAATACAGTAGATCATAATGTATTAATACCTTATGCACTGATATCATTTGAACTTCTGTTTTTATGCGAGCATTTTGCAATTTTCTCATATTAACTCCAGAAGTTGTTCGCATAGCAACATTTTGATACAAATATTTATAAAAGCTTTCTTAAAAATCTATTTAAAATCCCCGTTACGATAAATTTTACAAACATACGACATCTTATAATATGCACTACATTTATTGAAATCCGAGCATTAAAAGAGTCAGATGTGCGATATAAGTACCCGCAAGTTAGCAAGGGAAAAGTGAACTATTAGAACAATACAATACAATAAGGTAGAACAATAGTTAGAAATACAAAATCAGTGTGCAGGCGAAAGCATATTGTTTTATAATTCACTTATAAAATGCACTGTTGTTCTTTAAGACAAACGTTTTGTGTTCTCTGCTTGAATCTGCTAGATAATTAAATTGCAATCTGAAAACATTGTGTTGTTTGTTCTTAATGTCTATCGAGTATGTTATGAACGTGATTTTAATTATCATAAAAACTTTAATTATTTGTATCGCGTCATTATATAATCTAAATTTAAATTATTATTCAACAATGGTTCAGTGAATGTATGTTCTTCAGAGGCAAAATTTGCCGTATTTTCAATATCATTATCTTTATACTGACATTCAAATGTTAGGACATATTATTAGAATAAGATATTCAAATACATAAACCTCAAGAAACTAAGGTACACCCATGCAATTGAGACCTCATAATCATAAAAGATGATGTAAGTTGTGTTCATTTTTGTATTGCAACTTTAAATACCCGAATATACGTTGTCACGTAATCGTTCATAGTTCATGGACGACACATAGTCACTAGCGATGTCAATTACTCTTAAATTACCGGTGTGTAGCCTATCATTCAATATCTCGTCATGCGCATATTGTCATGATGACGAGATTTGCATTAACTACCATTTTCTCGTGTCACGCATGGGACAAGTCCGTCCCTCCCTATTTATGTTGGTTTCTCTGCATAATGTAGGATCAAATATTCAACAACACCATATATCAGTTTCTAGTCCAATTTAATGTCTGACTTAACTAATATTTCAGTTATACAAATACGTTGTGATTGCTACATGATTGTGTCTTTTTTCATCTGTACACCTCTAGGTCTAAACGCTAACTCAACTATTTCCCTCTAACATTTGCCCCGTGAAACTCAGTTATGAATCCCATTGGTCAGTCTTCTAAAAAAACTGATTGGCTAGATTACTAAGAATCCCATTGGTCAGTCAATGCGTTGCTTGACCAATACAAACATACCCGGCCTTGTGTCAACTTTACTATTCTTTAATCTCTCCCTCATCGATAAGCTTATTTGAACATATGTGCACTTAATGACTGTCATGTTTACTGGCCCTTTTGATAAATTTTTTCAATATTTCTTACATGAGGTAAACCCACATATTCCACCTACAATTTCTAACCATAATGTGACACAATGTGATAATGGTTGAATAAGATGTCTTACATTTTATATGCGGCTAAATAATTTCGTAGAAAGTTTACGACTAACAAATAAACATCAAGGGCATAGATAATCAACTATTCACACAGAGCCAAACAACGGTAATTGCTCTAAGTGTGTTAGCATATGTTCGATAGCCGCATTAATGATTGTTAGCACTAAGATAATTTGACCAAACTCAACAATATTGTATTCATAAAGATTATTTACCTACACAAAATGTTACATTCTTATATTCTACAAGAGACGTGTTTGTCAGAAACACAATACCCACTATTGCGCCGCTTTGAAATTATATTTCATTATATTATTTGGAAGGGAAAGAAGTTATCTCCCTTTTAAAGCTTATTACTTCCCTTGGATTGTATTTTTTTACTTTTGACCTTGAAGGATGACCTTGACCTTTCACCACTCAAAATGTGCAGCTCCATGAGATACACATGCACGCCAAATATCAAGTTGCTATCTTTAATATTGTAAACGTTATGGTCGATGTTAAAGTTTTCGGACGGACTGACGGGCGGACAGACATACAGTTTAAATGCTATATGCCACCCTACCGGGGAATAAAAATATATCCTTGAAAAAATCGTTATCAATGTGTGATATCAATCGGACGCTTTTGCATGTGGTTTAGGTGTGGTTTCATCTATTTGCACATGAAAATCGTGAAACGCGATATGATTCTAATTTGTTTAATAGCTTGATTTTATTTCATACAATACTTACCTAATATTACTATAAGGATTTTCCTTTTCTTAGTCCGCATTTTACACAGCCCCGGTTTACCCGGAGAATACATTTTTTATGTTGAGGATAGAAGGTCGCGGTGGTGTAGTGGATTAGGTGTCCGCCTAGCGATCGGGAGTTCGTGGGTTCGCTCCCTACTCGGGGAGCAATCTCATTATCTCCTCCACAAACACCAAGTACTGGTTCTTCCCAGGAAACGGACTCGACAATGTCCACATCTGCCTATAATAGGCCTACCTGTAATAGTCAGCAATTGACTGTAGGAAGTACGAAGTAGAAGTAGAAGTAGAAGAAGAATCAGATCTAATCTCGTAGTCGTTGCCTTCCATATTCGTCGTGGATATTTATTATGTCTGATTTTTTGAATTTTTGGACGATGGGACAAACCTGTCGGAGAGTTTCGATCATTCGTTGTCAAACAAAAAGGCGTCTGATACAAAGTCAGAGCACGAGGCGAGAAAAAAAAAAGAGAAAATCAAAATATTCTCTATTGGAATTTAAGTTCGATAGACTGGAGAGCTTAGTTACGCGTGTGTTAGACAAGGTGGCCAATTCTCTACCGCATGCGCAACGCTATACAGAGACAAACTCTGATAATCGGAAACGGCATGCGCCATGCCATGCAGAGACAAACTCTGATAATCGTGAACGTTTTCAATATGACGTTCAATCTATTTAGGCGAACGCCAATTCGGACGATAGTTTGTCGGATACGATGAATAATAGTGTTTTTATATGTTTGGCGAAGATGCATTAGTGAAAACTAAACCAATGAAGGAAGGCATTTGTCTGCATGGCTCACACTTGAACGTTCTCAACACGAGTTTTAGGTGCAATCAGCCTAATTTTTTAACGGCTTTCTATGAGGAGTCAGTTGATATGTTCCCAGTGGATGAAACAAGTGAAAAACACTCAAAGTGCCGTCTTAAGATGACTTCTTGAACGGGTTCTTAACAAAACGTTATTGGCAAAAGGCTTCCTTTGCGAAGAACAAAGGCACATTGCTATTTACACAGCCATTCAAAATGGTGGACAAGATCTGTTTCAAAGGTCAGCATGCAGCTCGTATGGGTATTGTTATGTAATGTTACCTACAACAAGGCGTTGGTAGCCTTCTCACTTCCGTATAGTCCGAGGACTTGAATAAAGAAGCCAAAGTGCAAAAGGTGAAGGACGTGTTTGCCATTTCAACATAAGTGCTTGACCAGCTAGAACGGACAGGTGCTTTTCATCGCATTACCAGGAGAGCAGTTGCCATGACTGACACTGGGCTATATGAACAATATAAAAAATTGGAATTTTCCAATTTACCTTTGTCAAGTGAAGGTGTGTTTGGGCCTGGACTCGAGCCTTTGTTGAAGGCGAGAAAAGATAAGAAGAAACAGGTCGATGACTTGATTCCAGATGTGAGACGTCCAAAACGGAAATTTCCATCGGATTTTGACACCGCAAAAAGACCAGTTTTGAGTCATATGGCAAACCAGCAACATCAGCAACTCCCCAGACATCTGGAACCAAATGGAATAATTTTTGTATCCCAAAGGCCCAGTACAGAAATCGTTTTGATGACCCGTCTAAGCCTAGATCGACCAGTAGAGGCTTCCCAAGACGACAGGGGCAGTCATATGGGCGTGGGAAAACTGACAAACCCACCGACAAATGACAACGTAAGTATACATGTAAAACAAATCGGAGATACCTGTTGGAGGGAGATTGACTCCTTTTTTAGGGGAATGGCAAAATACAAGTACAGACCAATGGGTTTTGGACATTATAGAGCAGGATCACAAGCTGGAATTCAGTCAAATTCCCATTTTCAGGGGCATAAAACATATAGAAGTTCCCAAAACGATCACTGTTAAATTTTAAAAGAAAAACTTTTGGAAAAAAAAAACATGTAAAAGAACAAGTTCCTCAGTCTAAAATGTACGAGGTTTTCTACAGTTCGCTGTTCCTAGTGTTAAAAAAGAATGGGGACATGAGGCCTGTAGTGAATCTAAAATCTCTAAACCGGTGGCTCAGAAAACAGCACTTCAAAACGGAAACAATTGCTCAACTCTTGAACTTAGTCGAGATAGGAGATTGGGCTGTGACGATAGACCTAAAAGATGCGTATCGCCATATCATGATACACAAAAGTGTCTAAGATTTTGTTTCCACGGAGTAGCCTTATCACTTTCGGGCTCTCTGGTTTGGTCCCTCAATCGCTCCAATGACATTCGCAAAAGTCAGTTCTGTGGTAGTAGCTCATCTGAGAAAACTGGGTCTGAGATTATCCATTTATCTGGACGAATGGCTGTGCTTAAACATAATTCGCGCTATTTTGTTAGAAAACTTATCCACAGCTCTCAACCTCTTGTCTCAACTAGGTTGGATTGTAAACATAGAGAAATTTAAATTAGTACCATCTCAGACACTGACCTATTTAGAAAGCCTGTTCAGTCTACAGGACGGTCTTGTTTTTCCCACTCAAGTAAAACAAAAACGTTTAAATTTGGCTGTGACCAAAATTCTATCGGGAAATTTAACGGCCAGAGGTTAAATGGTTCTTAAGGGCATGATAGCCTCGTGTCTAGATCTGATAAAATTGTTCATGAGACCTATACAACTTCATCTTTTGGAGCACTGGAATCCAAAGTACATGTCTGTGAACTTCATAGTGAACATTACTCCACAGCTTGCTCAGCATTTAAATTGGTGGTTACAGGATCAGAACATAGCCAAGGGCAGATTTTTCAGCAAAATGTCTTTTCAAGTAACTCTAACCACAGATGCAAGCAAGGAGTGGGGATGGGGTGGTCATTTAAACAATTTCAATTACCAGGGTCAGTGGTCTGTTCAAGACAAAAGGATGCATATCAATTGTCTGGAGCTAAAGGCAGTGGTTTTATGTTTAAGGCATTTTATATCACGCATGAAGAGTCAAAATGTACTGATCAGATCGGACAATTCCACTGTTTCTCAATATATCAATCGTCAGGGGGAGGGAAGTCTGTCCAGTTGTGCTATCTAACTATGGAATTATGGGAGTTGGCTTTGAAACACAAAATCAATTTGAAAGCGGTTCACATTTTGGGGTCTCGAAATTTCCGAGCATATGCACTAATTTGATACAGAATAAGTCCATCAGAATGGTTTCTGAACAGTTCAGTGATTTGGAAAATTTTCAATCTGTTGGGTCAACCTCAGTTTGATCTTTTTGCAACATTGAAGAACAAAAAAAAACTCCTCTGTTTTGTTCATGGCTTCCCCACCCGCAAGTTTTTGCTCTGGATGCTCTGTCAATAATGTGGCAGAACATGTTATTGTATGCATTTCCGCCAATCAATCAGTTGTTACCAAGAGTTCTGACTCATTACAACAGACTCGGTGTACAATGATCTTGATTGCTCCTCTATGGCCGAGACAACTGTGGTATCCGACATTATTGAGTCTGTTGATAGCATGTCCAATCAAATTGTCTCCCCTAAAATACCTGTTAACTCAATTCAAGGGTCTGGTCAGTCATCCAGAACCGGGGGCTCTGAAGTTGAATGCATGGCTGTTATCGACAGAAGTTTCTCTACAAAAGAGTTTTCAAAAGGCACTAGAGCCTTACTTGACAAATCTTGGAGGTAAGGTACACAAAGGGATTGCACATCAAAATTTAGACAATTCAATAGCTGGTGTAATAAACAGCAGATTGATCCATTTTCACCATCTGTAGTGCATTGTGCAGATTTCCTGACATTCTTGTTTAATAATAGATTTAAATACAGAACCATTAATGGATATAGATCAATGTTGTCGGCAGTAATTCCGCCTATTGATAGTATACCCATAGGTCAACATCCTTACATTATCAGACTGCTGAGAGGCGTGTTTAATGAAAGTCCACCCATGCGTAGATTGGTTCCAGAATGGGATTTTGTCTGTTTTAGCTTACCTGAAGAGACCTCCTTTTGAACCCATGCGAGCGGCGTCCTTGAAGTATGCCACCTGGAAAGCCTGTTTCCTGTTGGCGGTAACAACATTATGGAGGTGTAGTGATAAACAGTCTCTCACTCTTGGAGAAAGGTTAGTAAATGTTAAAAAACATGGTGTTATGTTTTTGAGAGCTGGTTTGTCCAAAACTAATAGGCCTAATCGTCAGAGTAACACTATTTGTGTGCCTCATTTTCCAAGTGACAAGTTGTTGGATCCTAAGAGGGCACTTACATATTACTTGAAGAGTACAGACAAATATAGATGTGTCAGTGGAAGAGATATTGTGAAATTGTTTTTGGCAATTAATAAACCTCATCATCCAGTGACTCCAGTCACAATATCAATATAGTTTGTGTCCATTATCAAATTTTCTCACAAGACAGTGAATAAACATTCAGGAAAGGTGAATGGACATTCTACAAGAAGTGTTGGACCCTCTTGGGCTTTATTCAAGGGCGCATCTCTCAAGCAGGTTCTAGAGGCAGCACTTTGGTCAAGGGAGACCACTTTTACAAAGCATTATTTGAATCTTGTGAATTTAAACTTTTTTAATGCTTAATTAATCATGATATATCACGAACTTTTCCACGTGTGCACATTTTCGGCGGACTGCCATACCGAAACGATAGGGAGGTTATAACTGCAAAGGATCAGGTTTTGATGCATACGTGTTTAAAATAGGAGGGTTGTGACTGTTATTTATTATATATATGCTTAGGCTATAAGCGAATAGTCACCACTGTCACTGAGAAAGTTTTCAGTGGAAAAAGGGAAAGACAGTTTTACAGTCATCAAATTGGTAAGTTTATATACTTGCTTTATTTTACAAAATAACACCCACCTCCTGGGATATTGCTAGTTAGTCTAAGAAATCCTTATCGTTTTATCAGGTAAGTATTGTATGAAATAAAAATGTAAAATTTGTTAACAAATTGTAGTTTTATGAAAAAATACGTAATGTTATTATGTCTATCCTTGCAAACAGTTTCGCCGAAAAAGAAGACTGAATAACATGTCTTATAATAGGAAGTACACCTGCGCATGCGCAGAAAAAAACATCAGGTGTATTCTCCGGGTAAACCGGGGTTTTGTAAACTGCGGACTTAGAAAAAGAAAATCTTTATAGTAATATCAGGTAAGTTTATATTCATAAAACTACAATTTGTATGCAAAAAATACATTTTAAGCTGGGTTGATACACCAGGAAAACATAAAATTAATTTAAAAATCAACATATCTCGTAAAACATATCTGGAGCGCAACAGCGCAATCGGCCTGTTGCAGGATACCTTCCCCACTTGCTAAAGCATCCGATCGTCACGGATGAATGATTGTATCGTTTGCTTGCACATACTGTAGTCAAATGATCACATGTACAGTTTTAAATCAAAATATTTACTCATAATTGAGATATTTAAGTTTAAAAATTGCTGCGTTCGAAAAGTCAACAAGCATAGTACACCACTATATTATTCCAATTTAATTTCAATGTCATCATTCTCGGTGGGTTTTAACACCAGGAAAACAAAATATGGCTCGTATGAATATTCATGAGCGCTATGTTGCAAATCGGTCGATCATTAAGACGTGTACGTTAATGCGTTTTAGTTTTCACATTATTATTTTACGATGTACATTTTGAAAATTTTACTTTTTCATTGATTTTTTTATCTGTTATGTTTGATATTTTAATGTTGATCAATTTTAATTAAATTTACATGAAGTATTAGATATGTGTTGAATTAGTCTGAGACCAAAAATCAACAAATCCGTTCTAAAAAAAGGGAGCGATATTGATGTGAAGTCGGGTTGCGTTAGAAAAGTCTCCAAGTTAATGTTTATAGAAAATACCGATCAAACAACGTGTTTGTGCGATTCTTTCTCATTCAACGTCGCTTCACGAGCGATTCTACGTCGCCACACGAGCGGGCTCGTGTTAACCTACCAAGGATATCCACACCATCACGAGCATCACTGTTATCAACTTCCTGTTGGGGTCCGACATCTTGTCTGACATTAAATCCGACGAAATTATATCATATTTCACAACTGCTTTCTAGAACATTACTTCAGTCACTGTTTGAGCGCAACCTGTTTACAGCCTATGACGAACAAAGAATGAATGATTGGACCAAATGAACCGAAGTGTATGTATACAATTAAAATCGACATATTGAAGCGTTAAGCTATTTCATAATAGTTTACAAATTGAAGTTAGTTGTTCTATATCGATTGAACTTGTACATATTAAAGAAAGAAATCCATGGAGTTATGTCGACTACTGCATTGATTGGTTTGTCAACAACGCATTTGCTAACAGTTAGATTAATAAATGTATATCGATGATTATAAGATGAAATAAATTGATCACCCTGAAGACACAGTATAACATTGGAAAACGACATCTTAGCAATACGATATAGAAAATCCGAACTCGAGGATAGCTGGAAATGTATTTTTGTATCAGATAATATTAGCATTAAAACATTGTATTCATCTTTATTTAGCAGTAATTGGACAACTTTTCTTTCTTTGTCGATACTTGGTCGTTTAACTGCTGCACATGGCAGCGACTAGTCGTTTATAATTTACCAAAATAAAAACGATAAATCGAAAATAATTCCTAAAGTAACTTAGAAAGTATGTAATAATGTATTTGATCTACCGGTATATGTGATATGCCTGTTCGAACCGTAAAGTAAAGTAGTGCTTGTGAAATGGCCATTGTGATATTTTACATACAAACTAAACATATCAACATCGACAGTATTGGAACCAATTGTCGAAGCAATTATAAAAAACACAACTTAAGATTACCCCCCCCCCCCCCCCCCGATATTTGACACAAACAAAACGCGTGAGAAGCCTTTAAAAAAATGTGATCTGACTATTGAGCAACAGCTTGTCAACAGCGACGATTTACTTAATTGGAGCCCTGATGAGTTAATTTGCAGTCCGAAGCTGTGCATATGTTTCCATATTATATAATTCTCATGTGATTATTAGATTGTATTGGTCATGAACATAGTATAAGCCTGGTGATTGTGATTATAAGCCTGAGGGATCGTGCTTTACCCATGGTTTTAAATTAACCCCTTTAAATGAATCGTACATAATGCATTAATCTTAAACTCTATAAACAATTTGTCTACATTTTGGCCCAAAGTACATTCCGGAAACTGATATGCAATTTTAGCTTTATGTTTGCATTCATCTGTTCGTTCACCCATCCCTCTGCTCATCATTTCGTATTTCCCTACGCATGCACGCATGCACTGCAAAATAGTCACTTGTCAACCTTAAAGATGATAACAAAACTCGCAATATAAATTAAGAGCGATGGCCGACTTACTCGTGATAGAGGCTACAATGTAACGGGGCTGTTATTTTTACAAAAATGGTCATTAAATAATGCCTGTAATAACTCTAAAACTCTAAAAGCACAGAAGATATAATCATAACGCTCTGGTAGCCAATGTTTCAAAAATATGTAATAAAAGAAATAAGATTTGATTATGAAATTGTACACAGAAAGGAAAGAGAAGATGTGACGAAGCACAATCATTATTTATAGTGTTTTTATTGCTCTTGATATCCTGTGTAATGTCAATTAAAATGACCTGCGAGACGTCCTTAACAATTGTCAGTGATTGATTCCAATTATCTATTTGTTTCTTTTGTTTTTGCATATGAGTTATGAGTAAAAAAACTCCGAGGTATATTAAACATAATAAACAATATATCAGTAAACAAATAACATATTCAAGCAGCAGTACACCTTATCATGCTTTTTATCATACCACCGCATTGATATCTACCTGATATAACGTTGCCTGATATATTTTTTTTATCATGGTCAACAGGAAGTTCTTATATCAGTCAATGAATCAGGTTCAACAAAACAAACAATTTGATACCAAGAACGTACATATTTTATTCTAGTTTAAAGTCAAAAATCACAAAAACGTTTATTTTTTAAACACCACCACATCCTTCACTACAGAAGTTAAATGACGTCATCAATGGGACAATACATCTTAAATATCGATATAGATATTGCACTCGCAAGTTTTGTACAAAAAGTAAAGACAAATGATAACTGTATGCTAATCCTCAACTATTGAAACGAAAGATTTAACACGCTTATGTCAATATTGACACCATCATCAAAATGTCAATTTCAATACACATCTCCAAATGGCGTCTCCAAACTCTTCGGTGAAGTGTGTTCTTCGATTAAATTTGTCGCTGCAGTACATTCCTGATCTCCAATTCAAGACGTTCATAATTAAAGCGGGTGTACTCTTCCCATTCGTAGTGCAAACAACTGTTTTTCGCTATACGATGTTAAAAATAAACGATTATTCCTGTCGTCTTTTCGAACGCAGTTGCTACATGTATGTCAGCGTGTAAAAGCCGGATCAGCAAAATCAGCGGGGATCCGTACGTTTTAAATATAAAAAATGCATTGTTTTGCAGATTTTTAAGAAAATGTGGTATGATAAACAGAAAAACAGGTTACTGTCCCATCGTTTTGTAATATATCAGGCTCGGCACGAATAAAATAACGGCTCGGCAAGCCTCGCCGATATATTATTCTAAGCCTCGCCTGATATATTACAAAACGATGGGACAGTAACCTGTTATTCTCTTTATATTTGCTTATATAATCACATCGCATCTTATCGTAGGTGAAAGGGGAGCTATGCATCCCCGGGTATGCATCGTAAGTGATGCAATGCGGCGCGTGCAGCAGATAGAGAAGGCGCGCATGCGCAGAAAAAGAATCGACACACATGCGTGGTATGCGAACGGTGTGCACAAATAACGCCACGTTTGCGTCTTATTCTTGAATGTAATAGGATATTTAATATGGTTGATTTCATATGAACAGTTATTAAGAAAATATGTCGTTGTTGAATGTGATACGATTGTATTTAGATCTATTTGTATTGTTATTGATTGTGATGTAATGCATTATTTCCTATAAACGAAACAGCTGTTTGAAATAAGCTACTTATTATTTTAAGTTGGTTGCTATGTGGTTTTTGCATAAATTTCGTTTAACATTAAAATATATTAACTTAATAGTGCTCGATTGGTCTTTGTCGGCTCGGGTGCTACTTACATGTTCCCCGGATACTCTTAAAAATACTTACATGTTCCCCGGGTACGGTAAATATACCTAAACGTACCCGGTCGATATTAGACTGTACCCGAGTTGTATTCCGCCAAAAATCCGATTTCGTGAAACGCTCTACCGATAACCGTTAAACGATATTGTTTATCAAAAACAAACTTCTCTTAAAAAAAACACTACATCAACATGCTTTTTGGATATGAGTTTCGATACTATAGAGGCCATTTAACAGAAAATTGACATAAATGTTAACATATTTATTTTTTTTAGCCGACACCGACCGATTAAGCGTTCAAGTTCCCGGGTACGTTTAAGTATATTTACCATACCCGGGGTACATGTCAGTACACTTAAGAGTACCCGGGATACATGTAAGTAGTACGCGGGCCGACAATGACCAATCGAGCCTTAATAGTATGTTTATTAAACAAAACTAAAACTATATCTCGTTTTAAAATACATAAGTCACACCAATTGCAGTTTATGAAATACAGTATATCATAATGTATTCATATCTTATGCATGGATTTCATTTTAACTTCTTTTTGTGCGAGCATTTTGCAATTGTCTCATATTTACTTCTTCGCACAGCAACATTTTGATACATATATTGTCAAGAAGCTAACTTCAAAATCTATTGAAATCCCCGTAACGATAATTTAAAAAAATATATGACACCTCATAATATGCATTACATTTATTGAAATCCGAGCATTAAAAGAGTCAGATGTGCGATATAAGTAACCGCAAGTTTAAAAGTAACAATTGAATTGTTAGAACAATACATAAAGGTAGAACAATAGTGAGAGATACAACAGTTCAAAGTTTATTGGTAATCGGCAATAAAAATATGCCTGTAGCCATTTACAACGTAAGAATGGCAAAGACAATAAGATTGGTCAAGTCATATCATCACACACACAAAGTATACATATAAATATTCAAGCATAATAAACATGCATATATAAAATATAATTATGTGAAGGAACATTGATATTCTTTGGATTAAGGAACATATAGTTCTGTAAGGGTATTATTTCTATATAACATAGCTTCTTTGAGGTATATACACATTCCTAATATATCATTTATTTTTTTCGATGACATAGTAGTTTGTTTATTTGCTTATTCAAGATACTCAGATTGTTGTTTTATTGAAATTTATTTTCAAGCCCCAATTTATTTAATACGAATATATAGCATCAAGTATGGCTTGTAAACTAAGCTGATTTGTCGTGAACAATACAATGTAATCAGCAAAATCATGTACATAGAGAGAAGTTCTACATATTTTCCAGTTAAATCTTCCAAATTGATAGTTTTAAAAACGTCATTAATTAATAAGATAAATAATATCGGCGAGAGTGGCTCCCCTTGTTTTAAGCCCATTGTTACTTCAAAGAAATCTGAGTAAGAAATATTAGCATTATTTGCCTTTGAAAAGTTAGGCAGCTTCAGACACGACTGTACATTTGTATACATACATTTTATCATATTATTCATTTTAAAACTTATACCAGCTTTTACAAGTTTTACCCATTATGCATCATTGTTAACGGTATCGAATGCACGTTTATAATCAATGAACGCACACCAAAGTTTTTCCTTTGAGTTAAGTACCTTTTGAATAATTGCATGTAAAAGAAAGAATGCATCAGTCGTCCAATCGTTATCTACAAAATCATTACGTAGGCGAACGCTGATTGTTTTATAATTCACTAATAAAATGTACTTTTGCTGTCAAAGACAAACGTTTTGTGTTCTATACGTGAATCTGCTACATAATTAAACTGCAATCTGAATAACCGTGTGTTTGTGTTCTTCATGTCTATCGAGTATGATTATGGACGTGATTTAAATTATCATAAAAACTTTAAATATATGTATCGCTTTACTAAAAAAACTCAATTTATATAATTCAACAATTCAGCGGTGAAATTGGCCGAACTTTCAATATAATAATCTGTATACTGACATTGAAATGTTAGGACACATTATTAAAATAATATATTCAATGTCAGAAACCTCAAGAAACTCAAGTGCATTCATGTAATTTAGACATCATACTCTTAAAAGATAATGCAAGTTTTGTTCACTTTTGTATTGCAAATTTAAATGGAAAACGGTCTTGCATTTCCTTTTTTACTTTTGTAAAGACATACCCGAATAAACGAAATGCAAAGTTATAAAACGTAATTTCGAAACAATTATATTAATGGTGTCATTAAAACAAATAAAGATATTGTGCCTCTTCATATTGCACAAATAGTTGTTGTCCATTTTCAATATATTCAGATGCCAACGAACGGCGCAAAACTAAAAATAATATCTGGCCATATTTATCGATAAATTTTTAAAAATCATATTTAAATCGGTATATATGATTCAAACGTTTCCTGTCAGTACAATCTGATCAAGTTGTCCTTGACCCTTGTAAGAGATTTTTCAACAGAAATTCCCATGACTTGTTAATGTTTGGTTTTTGAGCACGTCATGCAGTTTTTATTTGCTGCACCTTGCAAATCAACTTTCTTATTGTGCGCATTGAACATATTTGAGCGATATTCAAAACTCATAATCTTAAAAAAATATTTGTAACAGGCCGTTATGTACTAACTTGAGAGGGAGGCAGTACCAGCCAGCTTTATACTTCCATATTGTACGAGTTAACGAAAAATAGTCAGTGATTGACGTAAAATATGTTGGCTTAACCAAAATTTAAAATAAAAATTTATAGAAAAACTCTTCATATTAAGAATATCTGGTTCGGGGTAGAGAAGATATTTGGGCGCAATGCAAAATCATTTTTTTTTCGGAGTGGGAATTCAAAGAACATCGAATCATGTTGTTGTTGCCTAAGTGATAACTGCATAAAAATGTCAGGATTCGTCCATAAATCATAATTCAACGATATGCAATTACTATTTATCTTTAACACCGGTTTCCTCATGATGCGAAATGTGTAGATTAACATACAACACAAAATAACGACCAGCACCTCTGAAATAAATTTCATATATCACCCACAGGTGGTTAGCGTGTGGCTATGCTATTAATTAGTGAAAACATCATTTTGAATGATAAATAATCATATTATAACAAAAAATTAACTTTTCTGAAAAAAAAAATTTCACTATCAAATATATATATAACAAGGTATGCAACTCAAAATCAGCCCAAAACGGGGTGCATCGCTTTGAACAGCCATATCTTCATCAATTTTTCAGCGATTTTCACGATCTCGGTCTTATTCAACGCAGAAATGAATTTCCTTTCTGGAAATGTATATGTCTTGCAATATTTTTACAAATGCTGGGTCAACTTTTAAGAAATAACACGATACACAACACGCATGACCCAGTTGACAGTGATCATGTATTCTTTATGAATGAAATCTCCAGTTGTAAAGACACACCTCCGCATTGGACCAATGAAATCACTCGTATGTTTAAAATGTCAGTTAGTTGAAATGTATGTAAACAAAGGTTTCAAACGGCGCTGGACAGTTAGTCTTGATGCAGAATGTTACGACAAGAACGGTAATAATGTTTTTTCATACGTTTTATTGAATTATGGTATCGAACTACAAGAACTTTATAGGGAAGTTGCCCTTTACTCCGTGAAGATTTCAGTCTTAAAGACAGCATGATCACTGTCAACTGGGTCATGCGTGTTGTGTATCGTGTTATTTCTTAAAAGTTGACCCAGCATTTGTAAAAATATTGCAAGACATATACATTTCCAGAAAGGAAATTCATTTCTGCGTTGAATAAGACCAAAATCGTGAAAATCGCTGCAAAATTGATAAAGATATGGCTGTTCAAAGCGATGCACCCCGTTTTGGGGTGATTTTGAGTTGCATACCTTGTTATATATATATTTGATAGTGAAATTTTTTTTTTCAGAAAAGTTAATTTTTCGTTATAATATGATTATTTATCATTCAAAATGATGTTTTCACTAATTAATATCATAGCCACACGCTAACCACCTGTGATATCACCTACTGTTTGAACATGAATATGAGGTAAAACATATTTTAGTGACGTCACTTTTTTCATTTACTTTATTCATTAAGGTTCATTCATACAATAAAAGCGTATTTCAACGCATATTTTAATCAAATAACATTTGGACATTTGATATTACCTAGGTTGCCCGTGTTGTGTAAGGTCTGACGGGTTCTAAGTTCGTGCTATACAACTTATATATTTTCTATAAATATTCTTGTCGGTGGTCTCACTTTTATTTTTGGTGACCCTCTCTGATTTTAAACTCCATTTTAGTAAATACCATAGTTCTTACATGAGGTTCGTCCACCATATCTTATTTCTATTTAAAATTCATGAAATAATAAGAATATAAACTGTTAAGTGACCTCTCCCCTTTGTAATAACTAACATTTCGACCTATATAAGTCACGTCGTTAAAGACACAATTAAAAAGGATCACTAACAACGCATGGTATATTACTGGATAATTTCGTTTGTATCAGACATCTTTAAAGGGGCCTTTAAACATTGGATCATAAAAGCTCCAGTAAAAAATCAAGAAAAAAATTAAAAAAGGAAAAGAACATTGCCCGGAGCAGGTTTCGAACCAGTGACCCCTGGAGTCCTGCCAGAGTCCTGAAGTAAAACGCTCTAGCCTACTGAGCTATTCCGCCGAGTACACGTTTTTGACGTATTTTATACCTTATATAAGCAATTTTCTTAGTTTCACAAAATTTAACGACAAAAACAGAACTCTCCAAATTATTCAATCGTTTCGCGTTGCAACGCTTTATAATTTTTAGGTTTTAAAATCGTCAAAAGATGCATATAATGGCTATATTAGAGCATGGTTAATGTTCAGTATTACTGTTTCCTCACAAATATCATAACTAAAACGAAAACTTACGAATCTGAAACAACTTTTTTCAATTTTGTCAATTTCCCAAAGCGTGAAAAGATCCCTTTAAAACAAACTGATTGCTTGCGAGAAAAAAAGTATAGTCCATAATCAATATATTTATTGATACCATTAAACAATAACATTGAAAAGTAGACGTATAACTTAAAACCATGTACATGTGTGTTACTAATAAATATCGCAGTCCATTTGTCAGCTACTAGTATTCATATCGCTATACCGCAAATCCGATGTCATTCTAATGTCCTCACCTGACGTCACGACCGGCGTCTGGTCCTCGTTGATCGCGAAGCGTTTTCGTGTCCAGCTTATGGCGACAAATATAACAGAAATGAGACACAGGAATATCGCAGAGAACTGCATAGCGTACAAAATAGTCCTAGGTCCGTACGCTTCGTAAAGTAGGCCCTCAATCCAAACATAAAGAAGTTGACCGAAGCCTGTAGCGAACACAACCAGCGTCAGCACCATTCCACCAACCTCTATATGCGTATTAATGTACGCGATACCGGCCGGAAATAGCGGCGCAATGAAGAAACCGACTATGGCAGTGAACGCCCATAAGAAATTTTTCCCTCGCGCTGCGAAAATATCCGCGAAGGTAACAGCTAAAAGGTTCATAAATAAATCTATCAAGAATAGTTTGCGCATAGAAATAAAGTGCGCTAAGACGGAGCCCGTGAGTCGCCCAATCGTAAAGCTGCCCCAGTAGACCGTATCAAGATAGGAGGCCTCGTTGCGGGCGAATCGAAGCTCATCTACGGAGAACGTGCGCACGAAATTTCCGAACAGCTGCTCCCCACCCACGAGATTTATGTACAACACAATGATAAACACAAACACGGTGAGACCGAGCTTGAAATTTCCGTTAGCGTAGGTCGCTGGGTTTAGAATAACCAGCAATCGCTTTACTATCCCGTTCTGCGCAAGCGCAACAGTGCTCTCTTCCGGTTCATCCATGTTGTTATATTTGTTCTTGTAACGTCGGAAGCACTTCACGAAGGGGTACAAGAAAACTGGCAGCGCCAGCGTCGCAGAGCATAAACCAATCGTGACAAAAGCTAGGTTAACACGAGATTCCTTTATGACGATGAAATCCCTGCCTCCGGGGAGGGTGACGTCATTGCTCGACGCGTTGACGGAACCATACTCCAAAACGGCGAGGAAAGGGTTAATAATAATTGGAGCTAATAGGGCGCCAATTCCGAAGCCCATATGCATGGCATGCATGGGGGATGCAGATTCGTCTCGCCACAATTCTATCAGCATCCGCTGGCCGGCTGCAACGAAATTGAACGATTACTATTAGCCATTTGCTTAAACACTGTCTTTGTCTCATGTTTTATGGTAATGTTATGGTTAATTAAGACCTAGTCATTTCGTATATTATGGTCAGAAGCAGCTCCTACGAATACATTTTTAATAAACGGCGCATTTATTGTAATCCAACACATCGATGGAGCACGTGTTTCGATAGGATAGACGCTTACCGACGTTGATAAGCCCTGCCGCTGTTCCGACGGAAAAGAACATCACCCAAAGCCAGGTCAGCGAGGCGACGAACGGCATCAATATCACGGCGACGGTTGCTATGGTTTCCGCCAGCGTCACCACGAGGAACTTCCACGTCCTCATGGCGTCTATGACAAGCCCGCCTGCAAGCGCGCCGGCGAATATCCCGAAACCCTGGGCGGAGACTGAGCGCGCTATGTCGGCAGAGGAAGTGTTGAACTTCATGCGTAGATCCACCATAGTGGGCCCTCCGACCTCGAAAAACAGGCCCTGGATAGAATGCGATTGAATAAGTAATGGTACTTTCTATATGCGGCTGAGTAATTTCATAGGAAGTTCAAGACTAACAAATACACACAAAGAGCATAGATAATCAACTATTCGCACAGAGCCAAACAACGGTTATTGCTATAAGATTGTTAGAATATGTTCGATAGCCGCATTAATGATTGTTTGCACTAAGGTAATTTGACCAAACACAACAATACTGTATTCAAAAAGATTATTTACGTAGGCAAAATATGACAATCTTATACTAAAAAAACTGTCCTCTAAAGAGCCGTTATCAATGTGTTTTTATTTCGATGTTTAGGAAGCCCTTCCGTGCCCCAAGATGCATAATGTGATGACCCGGAGTGTGTATCAGTACACTTGCCTAATAAACTTAAGGGGTTCGCGAAAGTTTGGACATATTTTAAAATCTAGCCGAAAATTCCAGCTACATGTGTTTAGTGTTTACTTAAAGACATTCAATTTTGCTGCTTGCGCTGAATATGTGCGGGGGGGGGGGGGGGGAGCGGAGTACCCGGAGGAATCCCCACATGTCCTATCTCACTTGAAGAGGAAGCGGGCATTAAACCCGGGTCGACTAGGTGAGCAGCGCGTGAACCAACCTCTGCGCTAACCGGACAGCTTACCTTTCAATATTTTATGTGTTTTTATACATAAGAAACCAACATGTTTGTGTGATAAGTATCGTCTTGAATCATATGACCAACGTTGATCATTTTGCGCGAATAAAACTAAACATGTCAGGGTCGACAACTGTGACTAATAGGTGTTCACATGTACTACGCAGTGATTCCCATTGTTCATTTTACAGTAATAAACTACAAATGAAGTTGCATAAAAAATTATCGTTATTTTATTTAAGTATGTGTACTTAAGTTGCTGCTTGATTAATCGTTGCACATAATTTTGATTGATTGTTCGCAATGTTTTGCTTACGAAAAAATACTTCGTGCGTCTCGTTCACAAACTTTCATTTTCATGTGATGTAGGTTTATGCAGCTGTCACAAAAAAGAGCGGCACGTGAACTAAAACTAATATTATAACTACTGACTTGCATGTATATTAAGTACACGTGACACGGTAATTATCTTGATTAAACGTGAGATATCTGTCCAACTTAATACCATTGTTTGTTTGCAGAAATTTGTGTTTCAAGTTGATAACATTAGTGTGAATGAAGTTTGATATCTAAGATACATGTATATGTCAATGCATAGATAACGCAGACGATAATAATATATAATAACCTGATTACAAGTATCGGACCTCATTATTTAATGCGAATATTGTCGCTTTTGGTCTTCTTTATTGAGGTTGGTTGTTTAAACCGGAAGCTAAATAACACAATTATTATGCAACAAAGGTATCTAGTTTTAAGATTGTATGCGATGATAACTTCAACCCACCCCCATGCATGAGCCGGTTTAGGGGTATAATACAGACGACATAGACCGATGGTCGAAACATTTATGCAATTCTGATTTTACACATGTTGTTGCTGTTGTTTTCCATATAAATACCTTCTTCGTGGTATTTGCACTATAACAAACTGATAGTTTCCATATAAATATCTACATCAACGTTTTTTGTACTATAACAAACTATACATTTAAAACATATAACCAAGTACATAGAGCTATATGATCCTGCATTACTACTTAAACACATGATCTCAAACCAATCTGTATGAGTATTGGACATAAAGTAAATGTGAATCGTGATAATGATCGAATTTATGCAACAAACGTTCCATTCTTCATGCTCTTCACACGCCATATGCTGTTACAAAGCAGTACGAACATATCCAAATTAACAGTACATACGAAACCCGATTATAAAGCAGTATGTTTATAGAAAATACCGATCAAACAATCCGTTTTTCTGATTCGCTCTCATTCTACGTCGCTACACGAGCGGGCTCGTGTTGACCTACCATGGATATCCAGACCAGCACGAGCATCACGGTAATCAACTTCCTGTTGGTGTCCGACATATTGACTGATATTTACTCCAATTTAAGTATATCCTGTATCCCAACTGCTTTCAAACCATTGCAAAACATTGCTTAAGTCACTGTTTGAGCTCAATCTGTTTACAGCCTTTAACGAACAAAGAATGAATGGTTGGGCCAAATAAACCGTCGTTGTGTGTGTGTATACATGCATACAAGTAAATTCAATCTATTAAGCGTGACGCTATGTACAAATTAAAGTTAGATGTTCTATATCGGTTGAAGTTGTACATTATAGAAAGAAATCCGTGACCTTATGTCGACTACTGCATAGGCTGGTTTGTCAACAACCCATTTCTTACCAGTTAGAATAATAACTTTATATTTATGAATATAGGATGAAATAAAAGCGGCATTTTCACATGTTTTGAACAATGTCCTTAAATGCTTTATATTGATAAATGTTAACATATGATCTAAAAAGCACCAGTAAAAAAATAAAGAATAAATTTAAAAAAAAAAAAAAAATTAAAAATAAGGAAAAAAAATAACCCTTAACATAGCTCGAACCACTGACCCCTGGAGTCCTGGAGTAAAAGTCTAACATTTAGACCACTCGGCCATCCATGCTCATACAATGACACATGTATTTTATACTGTATATAAGCAAACCTGGTAGTTTCACAAAATATAACGACAACAACAGAACTCTCCATATTATTTATTCGTTTCGCGTTGCAACGCTTTATAATTATCAGGTTGTTAAATCGCCAAAAGATGCATTTAATTGCTATTTTAGAGCATGGTTAATGTTCAGTATTACTGTTCCCTCACAAATATCATAACTAAAACGAAAATTTGCGAATCTGAAACAACATTTTTAATTTTGTAAATTAACCAAAACGTGAAAAGGCCCCTTTTATCCATCACCCTTAAGACAAAGAAAGGCATAACATTGTAAAACTACTTATAAACAAAACGAAATAGAAAATCCGAACTCGAGAATAGCCTAAAATGTATTTTTGTATCAAATAATATTAACATTAAAATATGTGTAATCATCTTTATTTATAAGTTATTGAACAAGTTTACTTTCTTGTCAATACTTTGTCGTTTAACTGCTGCACATGCGAACTACTAATCGTTTATTATTGACCGAAATAAAAACGAGTAATCGAAAGTAATTCCTAATATAACTTAGAAAGAATGCAATAATGCCTTACCCTTTAATCTATATTTGAACTGCCTGTTAGAACTGTAAAGCAAAGTAGTGCTTGTGAAAGGGCCATTTTGATATTTTGCATACAAAATAAAAAGATCAACGTCAACAGTATTGGTAACGATTAGCGAGGCAATTATAAAGAACACAAGTTAAGATTTGAAGAAAACCAGATATTAGACACAAACATAAAGCGAGAAACAGCCTTAAAAACAAATGAGATATGACTAGTGGGTAACAGCTCGTCTACAGCGACGATTAACATACAATACAGCTCTGAAATGAGTTTATTTGCAATCCGCAGCTGTGAATATGTTTCCATATTATATAGTTCTCATGTGATTTTTATATTTTTCTGCTCATGAACATCGTATATACGCTTGAGGGATCGTGATTTACCCATGGCTTTAATTTAAAATGGTCTGGGTAGTGCAGGACTAGGTCTGAAGTCCCGTTTGCAAAATTGGATTGAGAGATTTTCTCACTTGATGTGAGTTAATTAGTCCTTATACATGATAAATAACCGAGGTGCTTGTCCGTCACACTGCCAGGAGCCTCAAAATACCAAAATCCAATATGGCCGCCGACGGCCATGTAGAAAAAAAAAATGCCTTTTGGAGTAAAGTTGAATTATCCGAAGGGATATTAAATTATAATTATATATATATATATTATATATATAATTATAAAAAATGTAGTTAACATATAATTTCCATTGTTTTGATAAAGGCGTTATGCCGAAACGTCAATTAAAGAAGTATAATCAGAGAGTTGTGGAGTACAATCAAATGTTTTACCTCTTAATTATGTATTTTTGGTAAGAACTCAGTCATGAGAGGTCTTGTTAAATATGGAGGGTAATTGATCCGGAAAGGTCATGTACAAGGTCATATGATACATCAAAGACCTTGAGTTGACCTTGGACAGTAAAAAACAGTGTATAAACTTTAATGTGACAAATTTTGACGTAATTAATTGAATTAAAATATTGTCGTGCACGTTTGGCGTAATATTGGCACATTTAGATAATTTACGCATGTATTACATATACTCACAGACAAGTGACTAGTAATTTGAAAATTGTCACATTCGGTGGAAAAATACTACAGTGAGCGGGACTCAAACCTAAATGCAGATGGTATGAAAATGTGATAATCGACCAAACCCCTTACCAAGCAAACCAGTGATATTTGTTCAGCGTTGCCTCAAAGTCAAACCGATGTAACATCTATTTGATGTCAGGAAGACTTTGAGCCAATGTCATGTGTTGGTTGGGTATTCACTGAGTCAGCCCCAGTCCTAGGGACTTGCTAACGGGCTTACACCTTATTCCATATGGCATTATAGCAAACAACGCACACAATTCATCAACATGAAATCATTCTCATTTTACTAGGTTTAAATTTTACTTTGTTTCACATAGATAACATACAGTTCCAAAGTTAGTCATTTCAAGTCAGGTTTCCACAAGGTGAATTGTCCACTTTACAAGACACAATGTGATGCGAAGCACCCCAGCAGCACGACACGGACAACGTCGAGTAACGCACTTTCCTGTACACTTGCACAATATCAATAAGCTCCGTGGTAAAGGCTTCAGGCACTTTTTGGGCAACAGCATGCCAAGGTGCTCCTCCCATCCACCATGTATAACTGGTGCCAGCCGTGTCTCGGGACCATCAATATTTATAAGCAGTTTATATGCCCTATGTATAAGAAAGGCTCCTCTACGAATATGTCCTTTGATATTACACTGCTTGTAGGAGGTAGGCAATCAAGTCCAGCACTAGCACTGGTATAGTTCTCTAGTCGGAGATGGTCAAATGTTTCCGCAGTTGTCGTCGATCTGGCCCCTGCCCATCTAATGCTTCATCCTAATCTGAAAAGGTATCTGTCTCTCCAAAATTCATTAAAAACTGTACCGGGTCAGAGGTCACAGCTGCATGCTTGGTTCCCACTTTACTCATGCAGTCGACGCATGTCAGTATGTGAGTCTTTATCATTGTCTTTGCCAGCAGTGTCCCAAGCCGAGAAATTGCCTGATGCAACGGAAGCATTCGACGCTTCTCACCAGTACCATACTTCTGCCATATTTCTTTCATACCGAGTGTCTGAAAATATGGAGTAAAGTGAAGCAATAATGCAAAGCTGTCGCTGTCGTTGGACATCACAACAACTTTTTGACACTGTTTGATACGAGCAGCCTACTCAACATGAGCCACTACCCTGGCATTGGCCTCCTCAATCCAGTTTAACAGTTCAGAAATGACTTCATTACCAAACTTAATTGCTCGAAGAGCTTCATTGTCAGAGACAACTGAACTTGCAATGATAGGGTTGGCACAGACGTCATTGCACACTATATACCTTACCAATAGATGAAGATTACGCCTATTTTCCTTGGATGCCCAGAATTTATAAAGTTGTTGTGGGATTGGTGTGTCTCTGCTCATGTCAATTATTGCAATACCTGTTGCTTCGTCTCCGCGCCGCAATCGTTCACATTCCTTTACAGACATTTTAACGTTTGAGTCTAGTACAAGATGAATGTACTCTGGCCCCTCACATATGCTTGACGCTGAGTTGATGACAGCATTGATTGCACCACCCAGAGTCGAAAATTGTGCAAGTGGCATCTGTCGCATCTTAGACATGAAGTCCACGATGACATGAGTGGGAAGAAGAGATTCCCGACTCCATTTACTGATGTCCAGTCTAGATTCAATCTCCCCAATAAGTTTTGACCATCAAATAATGGAGATGAAGAAATCAAATCATGGGATAATATCTGCTTGAGGGACATGCCTTGACGCTGAGTTGATGACAGCATTGATTGCACCACCCAGAGTCGAAAATTGTTCAAGTGGCATCTGTCGCATCTTAGACATGAAGTCCACGATGACATGAGTGGGAAGAAGAGATTCCCGACTTTATTTACTGATGTCCAGTCTAGATTCAATCTCCCCAATAAGTTTTGACTTATTAACATGGGCAGGAAGGTCACCATCAAATAATGGACATGAAGAAATCAAATCATGGGATAATATCTGCTTGAGGGACATGCCTCGTTCCTTTGCAATGTCCATGCTCCCCTGTGCATCTGCCATATCGTTGGATAACGGGGCTTTCCGTTCCTTAAGAATAGCTTTTGATGTCAATAATGACTGTTTAAGCTGGTCAGTGAACTTGGGAAGCTTTCTCTTTGAAATGGTGGAACTGATTTTTTTGGCTTTCTCCACTATTCTCTCCTGCCTGTATGCGCGGTAAACACGTTCACCATTTTCAATACATTTGCGAAGCCTTACAGCAACCTCTTTGTCAACAGCCAGTTTTGTCAGTAAATTGTGTAGTGGAACGGGAACATTGACCGTCACTGTGCATGGGTTCTGACGTTCGAGCACATAGTCCAACAACATTTCTAAAATGTGGTTGAACAAGTGACGACGAGTGGTGCTCAGCGAATGCTGAAGATGACATTCGGTGTGATCCATCGGCTTGTTGGTAGTTAGAAGCTTGAGGAGCCTGGTGATGGACCCTATCTCATGGAAAAAAGCTCACATTCTGCTACTGCAACAGAATTGCGTGTCTCTCCTACAACATAGTGACCTCCTGGACCCTTTGATACTCTCTGAATAGTCTGCTCAACATTCATATAACCTGCAACACTGCACAATCAGCCTGGGCGGTCTCGAACAATCCATTGACCAATGGAAAAGCGCCGATAAAGCTCAGGATGTGTGAACTCCATTAACTTTATTTGTTCAAGGTACCATGAACCGTAACGAAAGCAGTTAATGCAGTCATATTCAGCAAAAATTTGCATGGAATCTTCAATGGTAGCTACATGCAGATTCCAGTTTCCTTCTCTGTCAGAGACTACCGCATTTTTGACGATGGACACTAACTGCAACCAAACACTAAAGACTTGGCAAAGCTCAGACTTAGCCTCAAATTCTTACTGAAACTCAAGAAAGTCTTGATGCGATTGTTCCATCTGCCCGTTAATAACCTCAAACTGCTCTGGACAGCGTCATTGCCAAAATGCATGTTTTTCAGTTCCTTCATCTGCTCCAGAAATGGGTATGTAGCTTCGTCCAAAAAGCTTGCCACCCAAGTTTATGAATAAGTCCTCCACCATCAGCATACAATGTACCAGTGAGGGCCCGTACATAATGGCTGCCGTTCAACACTGTCTCTATCACACCTGGTCCAGACACCCCACATTCGATCAATGCGTCATCTAGGCCAAAGCCTCACAGAAGTTTGCCTTGACATCTAAGCAGAACACGGGTCCAATGGAAAGGGCCCATACAAAGAAAGAGGTCGCTGAACTTGTTCGTCTCGTGTAGGTAAATGTCTGCTGCAAGAGCAAAAACACCCTCATCACACCATATTGCCAGCGATTCCTGATTTAACTGTCTTCGCACACTCTGACAATTAGTGAAGCAATGTCTGACTGTAGCACGCTCAGTGATAGGTCTTGGTATAATAGATAGGAAGACAACACGCATCATCGGCACCACATCAGAAGAAACAAGCATATGAACGGCGGCCCAGATATGAGGATTTTCTATTTCTGAACCATTGCGCAGAACACTTATAGTGAATTCACGTTTTGTGGCTACATTCCGGGCAGTTTGTGTATCGAGCAACGTAGCCTGCTTAGTTTCAGGATGCAGCAACATATCTTGTGATGAGGCTGGTCTAACTATTGGCTTGATATGGGGAGGTACCTCTTGACATGGTAGCTTTGTCTTCAGAATTGGATGTGCATGGCTTATTCCAGTATTGGACACTGTGTGTTTGGAAAGAGGCCTATTCACTGTGGCATCTTGAAATACCACTAGGGCAGCATAATGTGAACCTTCGGTACCAGATATTGATGATTTGTCAGCATAGTCTGAGTTGTCCATTCCAGCCATAATGTAGTCCTCTTTGGTGAAAGAACTGGGTATTGGGGTTTCTCCATCTTCTGAGCATTTCACAGCATAGCTAGCAAGAAGACTGCGGGAAGATCTGATGGTTTGATAACTTGAACATGCACCAATTCTGTTGAAAGCAGTGAGAGGGCTCCTGCTTCGATCTCTTTCATAAATTGCATGGCCAAGCATCATATGCAATTGTGTTCGCGTCAATCCACTATGACTGATGTACACAAGCATCTGGAATAGGCAGTGTAGCTGTGTACTCTTATGGTCTCTCAACCAGGTTTATGTTTGTTCTGGTGGAGGATGATCTGCCTGTGTTGGTTAAGGACCATGTAATAACTGTTCATCTTCCTCCTCATGTACCTCATCTTCAAGAGGCTGTAGAAGCTCCTTAATGTCATGCACACTGCTTTGAAAAAAAGCTTGTACTTAGGGACCTTAAAAAGAGCTGACAAAAAATAAAGTTTATCAAAATAGCAGCCAGCATGCCGTGGTAAACATTTAGCAATACTATACCGTGACTTTCCTGCTTTTGAAAATAAAATGATCGGATCAATGTTTGCAATCAAAATGCACTAATAAGCATAAAATTAAATGATTATCTATAAAGAGGAATGGTTATATTGCATATTTTTATATATTTTAAATTTTGAATACAAATATCATATGCAAATAAACATTTGACAATTTAAAACTGCATAATTAACCGTTACATTTTAGTAAAATTGAAGCTGTCAATGCAGCAAATCAACGAATCAACGGACTGAGCGATATTAATGACAAAATGACCTTGTACATGCCGTTTCAAGGTCATTTTGACTTTGAAAAGATACATTGATAACTTAAATGAATGCCGGACAAAACCCCTCCCGGATAAAAACCCTCCCGTCAGTTTTATAGGGGCCGCACGAAAACCCTCCCATTAATAAACGGGGACGAACAAAAACCCTCCCATGAAAAACGGGGAAGGACAAAAACCCTTCCATGAAAAAACGGGACCGGACAAAAACCCTCCCGTGAAATCTGAGCCACGAATTCAACTCTCAACAATTATTTATTCATTTTTAATCCGAAATCGGTCATTTCCGAATGTAATTTCCGACATTTGTATTTTGTTGTCGGTTATCCGAGATATTTATTTTTGTAATAGTGACTTCACTTCAGTAGGTAATATTACACTATATATTGACTAATTAAAATATTTCCGAATTGAAATGTTGTTATTTTACACCCATTTGACGTCAATTATATATGTTTGAACTAAGATTTGTATTATTACTTAGTATGATAAGAACTACGATATTCATGATTACTTAGTATGAATAACAAGTAGGGTGTTTATATAAAATATATAAAATATCAAATTGTGCGCCGGCCAGTGCATTATGAACATCAAAGTCGTGTTTCTTTTTTAGTTATCACCGCAAAAATAACAGAGGCGGACACAGGCTTCCCAAGACATTCTTTATTTCGTTTTATAACAAGTATTATAAAAGTCTAGACAGTATAATGTTACATACATTGACAAATAAGCATAATCAATTGATAAACAAAAACCAACATTGTAGACACTTGTGTGCCTTTACACAAACAAATTGCTTTTTATATGTTGCAGATTCACAGTATGATATTTTGAACGAATGTTGTCAGCATTGAATGATTTTTTCGGACACAGAATGCAACATTGTGTGAAGCAAATACATTTGTCGGCGTTTAATTGCTTTTAATTGATTATGTGATTAAACTACTTAAAAACTAAAAGTAGTTGCAGATTCACAATTTGCTATTTTGAGTAAATTTAGCGGATTAATGAATGCAACAATGTGTGAAGCAATTACGTTTGTCGGTGTTTAATTGCTTTCACGGGAGGGTTTTGTCCGCAGTTGCAGATTCACAGTTTGCTATTTTGATACATATTATTGTATGCCATTAACTAGTTAATTGTTATGATTAGCTGATTAGTGGGCCTAAATAACCGAATCATTGACATATTTGACAATACAGTAAGCTTTATATATTGTCTGCAAAAATGCAATTGAAAACGTTACAGTCAAAGCTAAATTAAATAAGTAATTAAGACAAATTAGTTACATGCTAACGAATTGTTAGTTGTTAACAGAATTTTACTTTCATTTTCGCAAAGTTTTCAGAAACTTCCCGGAAAGCACGTTTTTTGCATGAATGAGCGTATGACGCGATTAAACGTTGCACTGTATCGTATTGCATTCAATCTAAATTTAAATTCACTTATCTACAAATGGCTTCATTTTATGTTTTAATTGATGTTGTTATTATATTGGATTATCGGATATAATATGCACATTAGAAAGCGGTATGTTTACAGTTAATGGATACACATTTTCTTTCAATTTCTCACCCCTAAAAACACAATACACACAATGGGTAATTTTTATCGGATTAATGAATGCAACACTGTTTCTTTTACGGGAGGGTTTTTGTCCGGTCCCGTTTTTTCATGGGAGGGTTTTTGTACTCCTCCGTTTTTTTCATGGGAGGGTTTTTGTCCGCTCATGTTTATTCATGGGAGGGTTTTCGTCCGCCCCCTATGAAAATGACGGGAGGGTTTTTATCCGGGAGGGGTTTTGTCCGTATTCCAACTTAAATTTATCCTACACACTATATTTAGTCAGTATATATATTTATTATAAATGTATATTGTTGTTACGGTAAATAAAGGTAAAAATTGTATTATGTCAATGGCGGCCATCTTTGAATTGATAATAGCAAAAACGTGGCATGATGCCAGATAAGCACCTCGGTTTTTTTGCATGTCTACAAACCCATAAACTCAATTCCACTGAGAAACGCCCTCAACTACATTTAGCAAACGGGTCCACATACCAAGTACAGGGCTAGGGTTCAAGGTATAACGATATGGAAGAGTTATCTTCAAATTGTACCGCTTATTGACTAGGTTTATGTCGAGTCAACATTTAAGTAGAAATAAAATTGAACCCAACCAGCTTTTAAAGGGGCCTTTTCACAGATTTTGGCATGTTTTGATGTTTGTCATTAAATGCATTCTATTGATAAATGTAAACATTTGCTCTAAAAAGCTCCAGTAAAAAAAATCAAGAATTAATTTAAAAAGAGAAAAAACAGTAACCCTCAACGGGGCTCGAACCACTGACCCCTGGAGTAAAAAGTATACCACTTAGACCACTCGACCATCCTTCCACATACAATGCAAGATGTATTTTATACTATATAAAAGCAATCCTCGTAGTTTCACAAAATATAACGACAACAACAAAACATTCCAAATTATTCAAATTTACTGTTTCCTCACAAATATCATAACTATATCGAAAATGTGCGATTCTGAAACCACTTTTAAAATTTTGTAAATTTACCAAAACGTGAAAAGGCCCCTTATATAAGCCTTAATTGTTTTCAATATACGGCATCACCAAAGCGTAGTCGAATTGATCATTAAAAATTTAAAAGCTATTTATCTACGACGCCAGCACAATCATGTCCCAAGAGGACCTTTATTAATACAGAGCCAACCCGACCGTATTCTACGAAATCAAAAACACCAACCCGACCGTATTCTACGAAATCAAAAACACCAACCCGACCATATTCATAGGAGGCATTTTTTGCTATTTATCTTCGGCACCATTACGACGTAGTCGTAGTGATCCTTAATTGCTATTTGCTATATAGTCCAAGATAGCCTGTATTGATATTTATCTACGGCTCAACCACAACAAAATCATACGAGAGCCTGAAATGCAATAAAGAAAAGACACTAACCCGACCATATCCATAGGGAGCCTTAATTTATATGTATCTACGGAACCAGTCCGACCATATTCTAAGAGAGCCTTTATTGCTATTTATCCCCAGCCACAACCTGAGCTATTAATATTCTACATTTGACATTCAACCGAAAGTGAAAGGCCAAAATAATAGTCCGCTATGTACATGAAGTAGTAGTGTATAGGCTGGTAGGCATGTAAAGCACAAGTTTACAAGGCACCCACAGTTTCCTTATTTAAAATCATCTTAGCTGTTTAATCAATTTTCCAACCATCTTCTGTATGATCATATACACAAAGAACAAACTATTTTATTAACTTCGCCATTTTAAATGTTGTATTTACTTCAGTCATACGCCATTTTAAAATTTGTATTTACTTCATTACTGACAATTTCCGTTTTTAGTACTTTATTCACTACATAATATATGCACATACCATCATTTTACACAGGGAAAAGTACATATATATATAAACATATGGAATACATGAAAATGAAAAAGGATGTGATGTTTTAAATAATGAAGGACACAAACGAATACAAGTAGAAAAGCATATGAAGTAGATATATTAACATATTTATTTTCTTTTTTCCCTTAAATTTAAGAAAACAGATTTAAATCACAAAATTATTCCATTTTTGAGTATGTTTTTCAGTTTTACCCTTCCAGCTTGCGATAATCTCTTCGATTTTTATTTTGTATTTAAAATATTCCAAAAATCTTTGAAAAATTGGTGGACATCGTTGATATTTGCATTTAAATATAAAATATTTTCCTAGTAATACAATAAAATTGATACAGTTTGAGCAGTTTCTATTGTTGATAAAAGTATTACAAAGTGAAATACATTCATAAGACAATTTGAAATCAGTACAAATGCTAAGTTGGGATTTTATATATGTCTCAATGTTGTTCCAAAAAATATGAACATTAGGACAATTCCAAAACAAATGCATATTAGTTTCAACAGACATTGAACATAAATCACAGAGACTAGATTCTACAATGCCATATTTAAACAGGTTTTCGTTGTTGGGAACAATGTTCATCATATATTTATACTGGAACGTTCTTAAGGAGGAATCTATTGTGATTTGAATATAATTTGTGAATATTGATTCCCAATGTAACTGTTTATTAAAAAGCATTTCCCATTTGTGTTCTTGTTTGTTGTTTTGTATATGTGTATTCTCTATTAACAGTTCGTTTATAAATTTGCATATTTTTGTTGTCGGGGTGATTCTATTAATAAGGTAACTAGGTGGCACGTATGACCTTTCTTCATTGTTAATTTTTTCTTTCCAGCATTTTGGTATACAACCAACTAACGTGTGGTATTTTAAAAAATCAGAACGGGGCAAATCATATAATTCTTGAAGTTCTGTGAAGGTATGAAAATGTTTGTTCCTGTAGTTAAAGATATGTTCTATTTGTGTAATACCTCGATCGAACCATGTTTTGTAAAACAATGTTTTATTCAATAGAAATATATTTGAATTGTTCCAGAGTATTTCTTTCCCTATGATTGTCTGTTTTTCTTTATAGTTCGCGCGGCACCATCCTTTTAAGCATTCAGTTAGAAATTTAGATTTCAATTCCAAAGAGTCTATATTTGATGATTTTAGGTTGCATTTAAAGATAAAGAGATTGCCATTATTTTCAAGCATTTCACTGTAAATTTTTGCCCATTTTGTTGTTGGTTGATATAACATCCTTTTCACCCAGCTTGATTTTAGCGCGTCTATAAAATTTTCGAGATCAATCATTTTGAGTCCTCCATTTTTGTAGTTTTGAACAATTTTGTTTCTCGCGATTTTATCTGGTTTATTATCCCACAAAAATGAAAACATTGAGTTCTTTATGTCTTTTATAATTTCATTGCCTGGGTTATTTAAAACTGTTAAAGGATATATAAGTTTCGGAAAGGCGAATGTTTTTAAAACAGTAATTTTTCCCATTAAACTTAGTTTCCATTTTTGCCATTTTGCGAGACAATTTTTAAACTCTTTAATCTTTGGTTTGATGTTATACTCGGTCATTTCGTCCGTGTTATTCAAAAATGTTATACCTAACGTTTTTGCACTTTCCGATGTCCATGAAAAATTGTGTTTTTTACAGAAAATAATGTTTGAAAATTTCATACGTCCTATGCGCAGAACAGTGCATTTATTTTTATTTAATCTTAGGCCTGATATTTTTGAAAAATTGTCAAGGGTTGCAATAAGGGTCTCAAATGATAATCTTGATCCATCCAGAAGGAAGCATGCGTCATCTGCGAAGAGCGTTTGTTTAATTTCTGTATTTTTCACTCTTATACCGGAAATATTTTCATTTGTATTTATTTCATTTGCCAATAATTCTATACAAATTATAAATATGTAGGGAGACAGCGGGCAGCCTTGTCTAACACCTTTTTGTATGTTAAAGTATTCAGAAAAGTGACCATTGTTTGTTATGCATGACTTAGCGTCTTTGTAAAACAAATTAATCCAATTTATAATTGCGGAGTTGAAACCAAATTTAGCTAAACTATTCCTCATGAAAGCATGATCCAGACTGTCGAATGCCTTATTAAAATCTGAGAAAAAAATTAGCCCATTTTCATTGTAAATATTCACTTTTTCAATAGCTTCTGACAGGCATCTTACATTTTCTCCTATATACCTTCCTTTCACAAAGCCAGTTTGCTCTGTGCCTATAATGGTTGGGAGGTGTTTTTTTATTATATTTGCAATTGCTTTTGATGCTATTTTGTAATCACAGTTAAGTAGTGATATTGGTCTCCAATTATTTAATGTTAATAGATCTTTGTCTCCTTTTGGAAGTAAAGTTATGATACTTTGTTTTTGAATTTCTGTTAAGTTGCCATTATCATAAGAATAATTTAGTGAATTTACTAGGTATTTCTTTATATCTCTCCAAAATATTTTATAGAAATCCGCAGTTATACCATCGGAACCCGGACTTTTGTTGTTTTTCATATCTTTTAAGGCTTCTGCACATTCGTATTCTGTAAGATGCTCTATATTATCCGGATTATTTATTCTATTTACATTGTTGTTAAAAAATTTCGAATGGCTGCTCTCCTCGATATTATTATCTTTTTTATACAATTTTTGATAAAAGTCTTTTATATGGTGTATGATTTTCTCAGGATTTTCTTCTATTTTGTTTTCGTCAATTTTTATTTGTTTTATCGTTTTCTTTTCAGAATGATATTTTTCCAGATTAGCGAAATATTTTGTATTTTTTTCGGCTCCCTCAATCCATTCAGCTTTACTCCTTAACATATAACCTTTTATTTTAGTATTATTAAATTCATGTAATAATTGTTTTGCATTATTTAATTGTTCTAAAAGTAAATTATCGTTTGAATTTGATAATAACTTATTTTCAATGTTTATAATATGTTGAAGTAGCTCATTTTCTTGTTTATTTTTAATTTTATTTTTATGGCTTGAATATTTGATGGTTTCATCCCTTATTCTTCCTTTAATTAATTCCCATAAGGTGTTCGGGTTAGCTTCTTGATTAAACTCAACAACTAAATTTATTTCATTTTTAATTTTTGACTGATATTCAGTGTCTAGTAATAACGAATTGTTTAATTTAAAATACCCGGGTCCTCTTTCTTGCTTGTTGGTATTTAATATCATTTTAACAATAGAATGATCGGAGCGATAACCTGGGTGTATTTGGCAGTCCGACACGGCATTTAAAATGTTGTTTGAGATTAAGAAATAATCTAGTCTGCAAAAAATTGGTGGGTGCGTGTTGGAATGCCATGTATAAACCTTTGCAGTTGGGTTTTTTGTTCTGAATATATCACTGAGATCGTAATTTTCTATGATATTATTTATTTTATTTGATGTTTTATGGTTAGAATTGTCCCTTCCATTTAATTTGTCGAAGTTATAGTCTAAAACGGCATTAAAGTCACCTCCAATTATTAATGTTTCGTCTTCGTAGTCTTTAATAGTATTCTCTAATGTGTTATAGAAATTGACGTCATCATTATTTGGTGCATATAGATTAATCAAAATTACGTTGCTATCTGATATATGTAGTTTTATAAGTTGCATTCTTCCAACTATGATTTCTTTATATTCAATAATGTCACAATTGCATGATTTATTAATAAGAATTCCTACGCCATTGCTATTGCAGCTACCGCCACTTAAAAAATATTGCCCTGTCCAAGAAGCTCCCCAATTTGTATTATCATTCTGAGCATTATAGTGAATTTCTTGTAATAAAACAACAGAAAATGCCTTTTGATTTAGCCAGCTTAATACTTCATCACGCTTATTCTTAGTCCCTAAACCCTTGACATTAAATGTAACAATTTGTATATTAAGTAGAATATATTTGATTTATCGCATTGCACTGAGTTCTGCTTAGAATATGTCTTCTTATATTTTTTGACTGCTTTAAAATATGTAACGTTATATTGTATTGTATGTTTGTGTCATGTGAAGTTTTATTACGAAGTTTTCTTATTTTTTTATTTATCTTTTAATTTGGAGTTGGAAATACTTGTGTTCTGCTATATGATGCATGTTTAACGTTTATTACCTTTTAATATTCAATATCTTTTGCGTTTTGTGCATGTAAGCGGGTGTGTGAATGCGTGTGCGTGTGTGTGCGTGTTTATGCGGCGTGTGTGCGGCGTGTGTGCATGTGTGTTGGGCAGATCGCATCAAAATAATATTGTACGTCTTACAGGTGGATTCAATTTTACAGCATAAACAATTTTACAAAATACATCGTAACTAAGCTGTGCGCTTTGTAGAACTATCTAAACATGTAAATACAATTTTGTAACATACATACTTTTGCAACATACATCTTAATTGAGCTTTCCACTATAGAGATTCCCCGTTGCCTTGAAAGGTATTTAATATGGTATTTATCATGGCAAATGACGAATAAGTATTTTATCGCAAATAGCGAGGCTGTGGTACAAAATAACATATTATGAACAAAAACAAAACAAACTATTAAAGCACATTTGTTCCATACAACCTTGCGCAGTTATACAAAATACATGTGTTCGTATATAATAAGTATGGAAGTGGGTACAACCACGTATCTTGTTTGCAGTTACAGTCCACGGGCTCGCTATTTACATTTGAAGAAGGAAAGTAGTTCAACTAATAAATTTAATCGTACGTATTGCAATTTCATTTCGTTATCTAGGTATAATGAACTTTGGCAGGCAGCCAGTAATCTCATGTTGTAATATACATGAACGACAGCTCTACAAAAGATTAACAAGCATATGTATGTGCAAGAAACAAACAGCAGTTTGGTTATATACACACAAAAAACGATTATGCAAAACGATTCACAAGCATATGCATGTACAGTAACGACACACAGTAGTTTTAGTAATATGCATGAAAGACATCTATACAACAAGATTAACACACCTATGTCCGTACAAAAACACCCCGCAGTTTAACAATAAACTATCATTAGCAATTGCAAGACGTTTACATATTATACATTTGTTTAATTTTATTTGTACGTAAAAAATGCCAATTTTCCAACGAAAAATGTTAAAGATGATTTATTTTTATTTAATACACTATTATAGTAGTAAACAGTTTTACTTTAATATCTTTCGCGACTAGGGTATACTACTAAATGTTTTTGCAGGTTAGCAATATCTAATAAATACGACGACAGCCCGTGTGTAGAAGCTTAAATTGTCGAAAGCAAAAGTATCAAGCTTCTCATTAGGCTTTCGGTACGTTTAAAACATATTATGGAGTCATATTACTCCATTGTTGTTTTAATTGAGTCTTTTGTATAAATTATTATTTTACTTTTAAATTTATTTTCCACAAGTTTTTTGATGATTTCATGTTAAGCAATATCTTATAAATTCCACTACAGCCCGTGTGTAGAGGCTTAAATTGTCGAAAGCAAAACTATCAAGCTTCTCACTAGGCTTTTGATAATTTTAAAAACATATTATGGAGTCATACTACTTCACTATTGTTTTAATTGAGCATTTTTGTATAAATTATTATTTTACTTTTACATATGTTTTAAAACTTATTTTTGACATTCATACAATAAACATTGAAGTGTTTTTAATGTTATAATATTTCAATAGATATTTAAGTAGCGCACGGATTAATTTAATCCGCTTTACAATTTCTTGCTTATTGTATGGTTAGTCCAAGCACAATAACGGTTTACATTTTATACAGATCGGTATTTATTTGTGATTGGTAAAGAATGTTGCACGAGCATTTTGTGAATGTATAACGCACATGGCTTTTCACGAGCAAACACTATATTTGTGTATGTATACTGTTCAAAAAAGGAGTATAATCCTTTTTCTTACTGTCTGCGGTTTGGCCATGGCAAGTCTAGCCATTCCTGGTATTCGTCCTGTTTCACAGTGCGTACATGTCCCATTTGGTCCCGGTATTTGATTATCCCATTGCTGGTCCAGGCGTCTTTCACCTCGTCCATCATTTTCTTTTTGACACACATTAAGACTTGCAGATTTATTTTCGTCAGGTCTTCGTTCACGTAAACGTTCGAATTTTTCAGCAGTTTTCTGTTTCGTATAATTTTGTCTTTTGTAAATCTGGAGACAAACTTAACAATGATGTCGCGATTTTTGCTTTCTCTATTTGGTATTCTATGCACGATATCAAAGTCATTCATTGAGATCTCTGCTATTTTTTTCTCTTTGAAAAAATTTATTACTTTTGTCGCTGTTTCTGTTGCTGGTTCATTTGGGTCTGGATCTGGTATTCCTTTGATCTTTATATTGTTGCGTCTGCTATATTGTTCAGCATCATTTTCACCCTGTTTTCTCATTTCTTCTTCTCTTATTGCTTTCCGAACAATTAAGTCGCTTTCCTGTTTTATGTCTGTAATGCTCTTTTCCAATGTTTCTAATCGAGTTCTAAGCTTGTCATTTTCCATATCTCTTTCGAAAAGTTTACCTTCTAAAACTTCTATTCTGTTTACCATTGACTTTAAAAGCTCTTCTTTCATTTCTAATAAGAGGTCTTTGATTGTTTCTCTAATTGTACCGTCACCTTTTTTAATTGTACCTTCTAGCCTGCTATCCATTTTCTTCATCGCGGATTCTACTCGTTCTAGTTTGCTATTCATTTGTTTCATCTGTTTTATGACTTCAGTCAGTTCATCATCAACTACTTTTGGTTCCATATCGATTTCATTAATCGGATCATCGTTGTTCTTTGATTTCTTCTTCTGTTGTTTTCTATTGCTTTTATTGGGCGTCGCTTGTTCTGACATGCTATTTTCTTGTTCACTTGTACTTGACAGTGCTTCGCTTCTTTTTCTTCTTTTACTTTCTTTTTCGCTGTCTTGTTCTTGTTTACCCTTTGTTATCGTCTTTGAAATATTCCTGTCACTATTCATGTTTGTTGCCTTATTGTTTTCGCACAGTATAGTTTTTGACATACACGTCGAGGAATGTATTTATTAAACGCAGTGTTCTCTACTAATTCTATGTTTTATATCAAGCATCATTTAGCATCATCTATTATAAAGTCACAGCATACCTTTTAGTCATAAAGTATTTCCAACATCCACTTTATTTTATCACTTTATTTCATTTATTTTTATTTTTTTTCCAGTGAAAAAGTATTCCAACCTTTACTGACAATTTCAATGTTATAAAAAATAAGGTTCATTGCATGCATACATTTTTAAATGCATCGAATGTGTAACCATTAAATAAACTGGACACTTGTGTTGCATTTGTTGTGTAACGAGTTTAGTGGTGGTGGTTAGGGACGGGGCTTCCACCTCTAAATCCGATCTAAACACCGTATATATTATCTAGGAATATTATTGTATGTGTTCTCACTTTAAGCTTGGGGATAACATTTACTTATCAACTCCATTGTTGTTAATACCACAGATTTTACATAAAGTACGTCCACAGCGTCTTATTTCTAATAAAACAAATAAGAACAAACACTGTTTAGTGACCTCTAAACCTTTTTAATTATGATGATTTCGGCTAACATAAATAACGCTGTTAACGACACATCAGGGTATCTAACAACGCAGGGTATTCAACTGTTTAACTTCGTTTGTATTGGACATCTTTAAGAGTCGTTGCACGACCAGAAGAACATTATAGTTCATAATCAATATTTTCGATGATTATAGTAAACAATTAACACTGAAAAATATCATTATTACGTACATCTATGTATAACAAGTACGCACTGTTAAAATATCATAATCATGTCAGTTACTAGTGCTCAAATCACTGTACCGCAAATCCGACGTCATCTTGACGTCATGACCCGACGTCACAACCAGCGTTTGGTCCTCATTGTTCACGTATCGCTTTCGTGTCCAACTTATTGCGACAAATATAACTGAGATAAGGAACACGAATATTGCAGAGAATTGCAGAGCGTAGAGAATCGTCCTAGGTCCATACGCTACGTAAAGAACGCCCTCAATCCAAATATAGAGAAGTTGACCGAAGCCTGTGGCGAACATAACCAGCGTCAGCACCATTCCACCAACCTCTATCTGCGTATTAACGTACGCGATACCGGCCGGAAAGAGCGGCGCAATGAAGAAACCGACTACTGCAGTGGATGCCCATAAAAAGTTCTTCCCTCGCGTTGCGAAAATATCCGCGAAGGTTATAGCTAAAAGGTTCATAAATAAATCCAACAGAAATAGCTTGCGTATTGAAATAAGGTAAGCTAAAACGGAGCCTGCGAGTCGCCCAATCGTGAAGCTGCCCCAGAAAACTGTGTCAAGATATGAAGCCTCTGTACGGGCGAATTGAAGTTCATCCACAGAGAATGTGCGCACGAAATTTCCGAACATCTGTTCCCCACCTACGAGATTTATATACAAAAGAATGATGAACACAAACACAGTGAGTCCGAACGTAAAATTCCCGTCAGCGTAAGACGCTGGGTTCAGAATAATCAGCACCCGCTTAACAATCCCGTTCTTCGCAGGCGCAACAGTGCTCTCTTCCGTTTCGTCAATGTTCTGATACTTGTCCTTGTGGCGCCGGAAGCACTTCACGAAGGGGTAAAAGAAAAACGGTAGCGCCAGTGTCGCCGAGCACAGACCGATGGTGACAAAAGCAACGTCCACTCGGGATTCTTTAATGACGGTCAATTCACTGCCGCCTGGGAGGGTGGCATCATTGCTCGATGCATTGACGAGACCGTCTGATTTTAACTCCAAAACGGCGAGGAATGGATTAATAATGAGTGGTGCTATCAGAGCGCCAATTCCGAAGCCCATTTGAATGACGTGCATGGGAGATGCGGCCTCGTCTCGCCACATTTCTATCAACATCCGCTGGCCGGCTGCAACGAAATTAAATGGTAACTATGTGCTAGCAGCCTTTATTGCTTTAACATTGTTATATGATGAAACATAAGAATCATATTATTCGCATTGTTTTACAATCCAAACAAGATTATCTTTTGCAAATATTTTGATTTGTTTTCAATCATACATAATTTGGTTATTTGTTACAAACAGAACATAAACACAAATTCTACATAGATCATATTTCGCTAGCAGCGGTAGTATTAACTTAACTTGTATGCTCATATTTTGGTTTGTATTCGTCGTATTGTAACATTGACCAAACATACCCCTGTCTGACATACTACCTTAACTCGTATGTATTTACGTACACATTTTATGTCATGTTAAATGATGAAATTTCATGATAAATCACCGGATAAATAATAACCAATATTGTTATCAACAGCCTGATCAATATTTACTTCTTTGAATTTTTTTTATTTGATTAGAATTTGATCACATACATCGTATTAAATCATAAAACAGATTTGAATATAAACTTTTTTATAGTACAGTTAAAGCTAATAAATACTGATTATTTTTTAAACTCGTTAAGAAAACATTGTTTATACATGTGATATAGTACATGCCTTAGTATTTTTGATCAGGGTTCTGATAAAAGCGAGCAAGCATTGGAGCTGGTAACCATGGAACAATGTCTCTAGGGTTCTGATAAAATCCAGCAGGCATTGGAGCTGGTAACCATGGAACAATGTCTCTAGGGTACTGATAAAACTCAGCAGGCATTGGAGCTGGTAACCATGGTACATGTCTCGAGGGTACTGATAAAACCCAGCATGCATTGGCGCTGGTAACCATGGTAAAATGTCTCAAGGGTACTGATAAAACCAAGCAGGCAATGGAGCTGGTAACCATGGTACAATGTCTCGAGATTACTGATAAAACCCAGAAGGCATTGGAGCTGGGATTATTTTAACTAGCGTTATTTTAAAGTATTTTAAATCCGAAGTTGTGCTGATCCGAATCCGACATCGTGTTTTCCAACCCATCTGCCAATTCAGTCACATTGAAATTACGGAATAATCAAAGAAGACAACAAGGTTAGCCTATAATTAATCATGTCCAGAACACTCTTCCAGCGTACATCTTAAACAGCTTTTTTTGCATTTTGAGGAACATAATTAAATGTATCAATCTTGTCGATAATTTTCATTGTTTTACCGGAACTATTATTAGATATAATTTGGTTTCCCATTGTGACCCCCAATTTTACCAAGGTCGACTACTGTGCATTGAATGTTTATAAAAAGGTCATAAGACACTAAATAGTTTTTCTATATAATTCAATGTAAAAGCGACAACTTTGAGCGAAAATAAATGCAACAGTTTGCACATAGAGACCCCCATAACCATACCTTTTCTTAAAGGCCATTCTAAACGGAATCGATTTATGCAATAAAAAAGATATGTCATGTACAATGCAAGAAAGAACTTGACACAAATCAAAATCGGCTGTTTTTGCAACTTTTTTTTTCGGCCGTTTCTTAGTGGAATGTAACCTTTTCTAGTGCAATGGTTTACTATAGTCTTCAAGTGTATCATATTTCAGGGATTCAGTAGTGAACACCTATTCATGCCCTACCATTATCTCCGCAAGATAACACCCGAATAATGGTAAAAAGTGTAAAACATGCCTTCCTGTCAACTATGATATTTTTTTTTAGAGAGTACAGCCCTACATGAAGCGATCATTTAGTGTATTGTAACCAAAACATACGGATAAGCTTCATTTGAAGATACATGTTATAACAATTTGGGGCGCCCAACTGGGAATTATATTGTCCGGAATGGCAAAAATACAAAACAATATTTATTTGTAAGCATAAAATATAATTTTAAAAATTGTTGGATTTGGTGGATTTGTGCGCGACTCCTGAAAATATCATTTTCTATGATCACTCGTCAATTAAAATGGATTTTCCACAAAATCCAATAAATAATCTTGTTCAGAATACTCTTCAATCGTACATCTTCAACAGTTTCGCATTTTGAGGAAAATAATTAAATGTATCAATCTTGTCTGCATTTGCACATTTCGACCGTGACCTTTTGTTGAAAACACTTTGTCTAAGCATACACCGCACTGACATTGTTGATGTATACATTGCATCAGCTCGGGTCAAGACAGCTCACAAACTTGAAGACCCTGGTCATTTGTATATAAAGGCCATAAGCATCCTGTACAAATTACGTTTGAAATCCTCGACGCATTTATTGTAATCAAAAATGGCGTAAGAATGTTGATTTCTTAACCCCAGTTCCACGCATCCATGAGAAAAGTTATGGAATGGGTAAAAAAACTATTAAGTTACTTGACTGAGAATTTGTTTTCACAAATAGTACCCTGAAAGCAAACAAACGTTATACATGTACTAGTATATGTATAACGTGAGACGATAGACAGGCACTTACCGACGTTGATAAGCCCTGCGGCTATTCCGACCGAAAAGAACATGACCCAAAGCCAGGTCAGGGAGGCGACGAAGGGCATCAAGATGACGGCGACAATTGCTATGGTTTCCGCCAGCGTCACAACAAGGAACTTCCACGTCCTCATGGCGTCTATGACAAGCCCGCCTGCAAGCGCGCCGGCGAATATCCCGAAACCCTGGGCGGAGACTGAGCGCGCAATGTCGGCGGAAGAAGTGTTGTACTTCATGCGTAGATCAACCATAGTGGGTCCTCCGACCTCGAAAAACATGCCCTGGATATAGATTAGGTCGAATATGAAATCGTACTTATAAAATGGGAACCATGTTTATTTGATGTTCAAGCTTAACAAATACATAAACATATTATGTTCACAAAGCCATGCAACGGTTTTTGCTATTAGAATGTTAGAATACGATCGATATCCGCAAAAAAATAGTATTACAGTAAACAAAAATATAAACGCATAGTTTTATAAATCTGGGTTGTGTTATAAAGTTTCAAAGCACATTAACATTGTCCCAGTCTTATGCAATACCTTTTCAATATCTTAAGTAACGATACGGTTTTATAGACACTCAAAAACAGATCTTTATGATCAGTGTCGTCGTGAAATATAGGACTACCGTTGATCTTTCGTGAACTGAAACGAGACACGGTAGACAACTTTGAATGATTGCAGTTTAAAAGGTATTACGTAGTGATTCCCCTTGTACAATGAACAGGGATATAGTTGTTTCATGATCATAATGATTGTTGTTTTTAATTTAATATTGTTACATAACAATAGTTATTGCACTTTAATGACTTATTGCTAAATCTATCTACATAAATACAACCTTGACGTTATATATATAAGAGAATACGCCAAACATCGTTAACAAAGTCTTCATATTCACGTGATGTATGTACATACGGCAGTCACGAGATAAGAGCAGCAGGTGACATCAAAGGAAGCTATCTTAGAGCTATTTTATAACTAAAGACTTGCATGTATATAAAGAGCATCTGACGCGGTTATTATCTGGAACAAACGTTCGATATCTGTCCACCTTAATTCAATTGTTTTTATGCAAACGATTTTGTTTTCAATGTTTATTTTTTGTTTAAAAGTATACAGTCTGGTCTCATATATGGATGTCAATGAAAACATAGCGCAGATGATTATAATAGATGAGTACTCAATTGCAAGTATGGGCACTCGCAATACACCTGATTATTGGGATTGGTTGTATAAACTGAAAGCTATTTAACATACTCTAATTATTATACGACAATGTTCAATTTAACTCGATTAAACACCTTTGAACATACCTGTTCTTGTGGTGACACATTGCATTTACATGAAATTTCGACCCCGTCCACATGCAGTAGCCGGGGTAAGGGTACAATAAATTTGACCGTAACCGATGCTCAAAACATGTATGCAAATCTGACTTAACTCGTTTTGTGGGTAGTGGTTCTTTCAAAAATAAATATCTACGCCACTTAAGTGAACTAATGAAAACAGTTATAACCCAGTTCAGAGAGCTACATGTGTATGTTAATGCTAATATGCAATCCTGCATAACTTCATAGACGTATGATCTTAAACCGATCTGTATCAGAATTAGACAACTCGTAAATGTGCACCGTCATAAATATCCCATTTTCGCAAAACATGTTTTATTGTAGTACCTCTAAACTCGCCATCGTCTGCAGTACATTATAAAACTGTCTGAACAGAAACATATTTCAATCAACCGCTAATACGTAACACGATCAAACCGCGGTATGTTTAAAGAACATGCCGATCAAACAACGCGTCTGCGGTGCTTCTCTCTGATTCTACGTTGCAACATGAGCATGATGAGGGGCACGTGCTTACTTACCATGGATATCCAGACTAGCACGAGCATAACGGTTATCAACTTCCTGTTGGGGTCCGACATCTTGTCCGAAATTTAATCCGGTGAAATAATACCTTATATACCAACTGGTCACAACAAATGCTTCATTCACGGTTTCAATAAACGCACACTGTTAACAGCATATATCGAAAACTGAAATAATGTTTCGTCCACATGATCGGTAGTTGTGTGTATGAAAAGAAGTGAAAACTACCAAAGCGTGTCGCTATATCATAAGATTTCTCAAATTGTAGTAAAATGTTCTATATTTGATGACGTTGTACATATTAAAGGGATCTTTTCACGCTTTGGTAAATTGACAAAATTGAAAAAAGTTGTTTCAGATTCGTAAGTTTTCGTTTTAGTTATGACGTTTGTGAGGAAACAGTAATACTGAACATTAACCATGCTCTAATATAGCCATTATATGCATCTTTTGACGATTTTAAAACCTAAAAATTATAAAGCGTTGCAACGCGAAACGATTGAATAATTTGGAGAGTTCTGTTTTTGTCGTTAAATTTTGTGAAACTACGAAGATTGCTTATATAACGTATAAAATACGTCACGAATGTGTACTCGGCGGAATAGCTCAGTAGGCTGAAGCGTTTTTACTTCAGGACTCTGGCAGGACTTCAGGGGTCACTGGTTCGAAACCTGCTCCGGGCAATGTTCTTTTCCTTTTTTAAATTTTTTACTTGATTTTTTACTGGAGCTTTTACGATCCAATGTTTACATTTACCAATATAAAGCATTTAATGAATAAGTTAAAAAAATGCCAAAATCTGTGAAAAGGCCCCTTTAAAGGCAGGAAGCCATGAAGTCTTATCAATTTATTGACAGTGCCGTCAACAAACAGTTCTGATCATCACAATCAGAAAGAAAAAATCTAGATTATTATAATCTGAAATCAAAAGATCACACAAAAGACATTGAATAATTTTGCGTTGTAAAATTACGTATTAACAACACAACATAGAAAAATCCAATCCGAGCAAAGCTTAAACAAGAAATATCTTTAAAAAAGATATACGGCGTTGATTGTGGTCGATGTTTATGAACGATCAAAAGTTATCTCTATGAGATAAAAAGTAGCGGATGCCTTTTTTCTGCGCAGTTCTTAGCTACATCATAAGCAAATCAATTACGGGGTGTTGCGCCAGATTTCGTGTCTTATTTTGCTTTATGTGATATTATTACTCAGATATCTATATTTACAGAATAGAAAAACACAAGAAACATGAAAATAAACGAGTGCATATAGGTCAGCCGGCAATACTCGAATCTTATTTAATTGCATAATTATAGTATAGTGAATTATTGTGCTCATGCTTAATAAACTGGTCTAAATGGATAAAAATTTCTAATTAATTTTATCAAAATTGGTCCTTATCATGCAAATGTTGAAACCATATTAAAAATCGATGATTGACATACCACAATAATATCGCCGAATATCTTTATTTAGTATCTTTCTGATCAAAACAGACTTCAAGTGCACAAAGTTTACGAGACGGCGTTTATATAAAGATTTCTGCAACTGACCGCAAACTGACCTTGATACCTTGCGGATTAGAATGCAATGCATTACAGTCACTACGGTATTGTCAGTAAGACCGGTGTTGAATGATCGCAACCCCTTCTGCGAACTCCGGTGATGAACTGTATATAAACTCTGACTTTCACAAATTGCCTCGAATTGACCCGAAACCTCGCGGGTTGAAATGCAATGCAAGTAAGTTCTAAATATGACAACATAGCCTTTAGTATAAACGCTTTTGCGCTGGTAATTCTCTGAAAATAAAAGGTGAACGCACAAACTGTATTTATGTCGAAAATTGATTGTAAAACTGTTCTATCTATTGAGCCTTTTCATTAGAGATAAAATTGTTTCATGCAGTAAAACAGTGTTACAAAGACGCGGATATGTTTCCAATGTTCTGGTGTTATACTCAAATCAGCCAATGGAATAAATGAAGTGTATTCATTCGTACCTAGCCGCGGGAAATTTTATTTTAGTATTATTGGAGACTTACAAAGGTCAAGTCAGTGTGAAAAGCTGGCTTAATACAGCTTACGCCGAAAAATATTTCTTCATCAAATCATCGTAGTATAATTTTTGTTAATCTAAATTTATTGGTAAATAAACAAATAAGTGTCGTCCTTAGTCGATGCTTGGCCATTTGACAACTCTTCTTAACGCACTATTTGTTTAGTATATAAGTATGTGAACTTCAAATCGTGCACTATTGACCGAAAAAAGAGAAACTTGCGTTTACAATTTTTGCGACTCTGAAACGACATGTAATAAAATTATGAAATAAAGTATTACCCGTTTGCATCTTAACACAAGGTTCCTGGACGAAATAACAAGTAAAGCAGTGATAACAAAATGACAGTTGTTACATGTACTTACATACAAAGTATACATACTGAATGCAAGCAAAGACAATAATTTTGGAACCATTTTCGAGTTTATTATAAAGAACTCCCGATTTTTAGACAAACAGATATGGGGAAAAAACTAAACGCGAGAAACGGCCTTTAAAATAAATATGTAAAGACTATTTGGTGACAGCTTGCCTACCGCTTGTCGTTGAAGCGATTGACTTTTTGAACTTCACCCAGATTTGATTTCATTTTCGGCCCGAAGCTGTGTATCGTTGTCACTATTACATAAGGCTGATGTATTTATTAGAATTTACTGGTCGTGGACATAGCATTTACCTGTGGCAACGTGTTTTACCTTTGCTGCTTAATAGACTTGGCCATTTTTGGAGATGTCTATGAAAGTTTAATTAGTAGGGGTTCAAGTAATACCAATACGGAAGAGCCTGTTTCAAAATCGTACGGATAGTTTGCAAAATTGATGGTGATTTAATATTAAACTGGAAATTAAATTGGGTTTTCTATAGCCTAGCGCAAACTTAATTTAATTAGTTAGTAGATACTGGAAGATGTCGTGGGTCATGTTTGTTCAAACTAAGCCCGTTTTGGTTCAAAACAGATCTGTCTCCAGGGGTTACATTTTAAATGCATTCATTCACAGGAGTGTTCAACGATAATTAGATACATAACATAAAATTTAATATTTGATAAAGCATTTCTTATATAGGGATAGCCATTGCGTACAATTAAGATATTGTAAAAGAACGTTGTTTTGTTTTTATTGTACATCCAATTATTCTTCTTGTATTTCAACTTAAGGTGTCAAGATCTGCCTCAAAATAAATTGTCCTAACGTTTTTTTTTGCAGCCACAATTAACCCATTAATGACCACATTATTTTTTTTGCAATTTTATTAAAAACTGTAAGGAACTATAAAATTATGCTATTAAACAACTTTATAATGATATTTACTATTGGAATATTATTGCTTTATGCAATTTTAGTCATGTCCCAAATTTGGGACGCTAGACACATACGATATCAATATTCATATATATTCCATCTTTTAGTAATGACACATTTACTTCCAAATATGCATGAATGTATGTTTTTCTGCATGTTTATTACAATCCAATCACCTGTCTATGAATTGTGAAATATATATCTCCACTTATCACTGGCAATGAAATGCTATGAAACATCTGTCATGGAGTCCAACATGCAGATCCGGGTTGACTTTCCGCCACAAAAGGCACACATTCTCTGTGTGTTATTTGGCGCTATGTAGTGGTCGCGCCTGTCTTGCCTGCCGGTACTCTGCGCATATTTCCTGTCTGAAATCTAGAAGATCCATGGGTTGGTTCTGATATTTTGCGGATAACCTGCACAGGACCCATGCATTTTGAACAACCATGTCCGGGTTAAACGCAAACAGTGCCCACCACCATTTGTTTATCTGAATACCAATTCTGCAGGTGTTGATATTTTTATCCATACGATCAACACCTCCTATACATCTGTTGTATTCCGCAAAAACGTTTGGCTGTTGCACTTCTATAATCCTTCTTTCACGTTTTGACCAACGCTGGACCCTGTTTACTTGAGTGATTTTGTGGCAGTTCGTGCCCATATATACAAGGCTGTTGTCATTCCATTCCACAATCAGGGCCTGACCATCAGCAAGAAGTTGGTTCCCTGTCAACTTGCTTATATTGCCCCGAGGTCTTCATCTACGCTATCCTCATCACTTTTTGTAGCATCTTCTGGTCCAGTCATTATCACATCAGCTTCTTGAAAGTCTGTATCATCTTCAAGAAGATGCAACACATCATTTAGAGTGATCCTGTTCACATAAATTTATATAAATGTAGTTGTAAAATAGTATTATTTGTTATTTTTACAGACTATACTAAATCTAAATGTTTACACATATGTGCTTAGCGTCCCATATTTGGGACATCGTATTGATTAGTAAAAAGGCAAGGGAAAATAAGTAAATACTTATATTTCCATGAGTGTACATTATAGAAACACATATTTCAATATTACAAATATATAATTTTGTCATTTTTACAAAAATTGTATAATTTAGCATAAATAAATACATACCTTTTTTTAGTAAGTGTTTGTCCAAGGAAAATTTGCCCCTTGTCGTTAAATGCAGCCTTATGAATGCTTGAAATATCTTTCTGTTTCATCTCTTATTGGTGTTACCTGATACAAAGGACTGATGGCACAGCCCCACAACAGAGATAACTGTATATTTATTAATGAAATAATTAACGCTGACCAGATTTCCTAGGTGTCCCAAATATGGGACGCTAGACATTAATGGGTTAAGTCCGATATGTATTTGAGAAGACGCAGTTACAAAAAATTGTATTTGACACGCGTCTTTTGGCAACATGACGTCATGAACGTTTCATTAACGCTTACGTTTTCAAGCTGTACTCACACTAAGCGTTTCGAATGAAAATAAAAGCGACACAATAAAGCAAAAAAAATGAATGGAAAACGCGAGGTATGCTGTTTTCTTATCTAGCCACATTGCTTATAAATGATGATCATGAACACCTTTACTTCAGACGTATCTATTATACACATTGATTTAAGCTCTGTGTTCATTAGCTCAAGAGTATAGTGAAGCGGCTTTGTTACAACCACAATCCGTAAACCTATACAAGCTGTAGCCATATACCTTACCGTCAATTACATTACTACATTTCCCGTATTGCGTTTACATTGGGTAATCTACTAACAGTCACGGTGTTACACATGTAGACTGCCTAATACTAGAATAGTTGTTTCATAGTCGTTCTACCAGCACATCTACTATACTACACTAGAGTTACTTTAATTAACCACGGTTAACCAGAGCAAATCGAAACTGCGGACATACACCATAAGCACATTCATATTAACAGTTTACGAGGTTCAGATATAGTAAGGAAGTTAATTCGAAACCAAGTATTTGTCATCTGTGTATTTACTATGGATTAGATACTTGCACCTTAACTATGATTGTGAAATGATAAAATATAAACATTATTTCGTTTCTACCCTTCAATTATACCACGTGTGTGTGTGTAATTTTATCTGGAAATGGGATACAAAGACGCTGTTAAACGGTTAAGTTTGGAGTGAAATAGATGCTGAAAGGATATCATCTTACATTGAAAAGGTAAATACAATTTCATTGGACAAATCTTGCATAACGTTTCGTATTTTCAATGGGTGTATTAATTCCATAATAATACATGCTCGATCTAACTGTAAGTGTACATGGTGCATGCTATTTGCTTAAAAGAATTATTGCAAATAAAGCTTATATCGCTTCGTGTTTGAAATAACATGTATAAGTGTGTTTGTTTTCAATTAACATAATGTTTCGAAAACACTTCACACTGTTCTGTTCTTACAAACACCGATATTATAAGGAAGGTTAACTTCACTTCTGTTACATGTTTTATGTATGTTGTTTGGTTATGTACTAATATATTTGCCAAAAAAATACTTGACTTGTTCAACTGAAAATCGGAGCAGGTAATAATGTTACGATAACTAAGCATAACATAACAATAATGCGTGTGCTTATAATAACTATAACGATTGTGCTAACCCAATTAACAATATCGGTGTGTTTGTACATGAACTGTTAGGCCTTTAATATCTCGATATTAAAAAACACATTGAAAATATTAGAATAGGCGAATGTATTTATATGCATGGCTATTTAATTCAAGATAAATTGATTATGCATTTAATAAATGTACAGAAATTTGATATGTTTACATTAATAAAATGATATAATTAGTAAAGAGCACATATATCGGTACACTCTGTTTTAGTTTGCAATTCATATGAGATACGTCTCTGAATTGGTAACTCGACGCTTGAGTACCGTACTTGGTTTGAAAGACTCTTTTGGAAAAACCCATTAATCTCAAAACAAAGCCAAACCATTTATAATCATTTCAAAATCACACATCGTATCATTCGTTATTTGAACGAAACTAACATTTGAGGATAGAATGGACCAGCATTGTTTGTACCGATCAATTAGTGGAATTTTCAATTCAATAACCAAGCGCAATCCGCGATTAATTCGGGAATGGAATTGAAAGCGGAAAAAAACACTAATCCCTCTATACAAACACAGCTAACAAGTTAAAAAAAATCCTTTCAAAATCAAAAAGCGAATCAACCGTTATCATTTGAATGCAACTATAATTGGCGGATAAAAAAACGGTCATTGTTGTTTTTACCGACGAATTTAATGGGTTTTTCCACAAAAAAATGGAGATCCGGATTTCAACCGTTTGTTTTTAGTATGTTATGTGATGTCAGTAAGTTTGTGTATATGTTTCAGTCCACTTCAGTCGTACGTGACAGTGTGGAATGGAGTCACAGGGACAAAAATCAGATTTATCATATCCGGGAAAATCAGACCGCGAGATATTAGATCAATCAGATTCGGGAAAATCAGTCAGTGAGCATTTGGATCCGTCAGTTCCGGTGAAATCAAATCGCGGGATATTAGTATTTCAAGAAGAAAATATCAATCACGAAAGGATTGATAACGGACACTTAGATTCGGGGATTTCAAATCACGTGAAATTTAATCATTCAATGTCAGATCCGGGGAAGCTTGGTCGAGAAAATACGAACGGAATAGATTTTCAATACACTACAATGAATAGTGAGTTTCCGGTTGAAACGGAAGTAGACAGCCTGGAAAATGTGATCGCTCAGAAAGAGGAGATAAACTGCGAGGCATGCAAGAAACAATCCAAAATAAAAGTTGCCACGAAATACTGTTGGCAGTGCAGCCAGTACATCTGCGACCATTGCGAGACGATGCACGGCTACTTCGCCGCTCTCGAGACGCACTTGTTGGTCAGTATCGAGGAGCTGCGCGCCGCCCGGACGCCGGAAGCGGAAGGCGCACCAGTGCTGCCGATAGAGTACTGTCCAAAACATCCGACGAAGCTGATCGACATGTATTGTCGGAACCATGACGTGGTCGCGTGCTCCCTGTGTTTTCTGCCTCACTATAAGTAAGATATTTCGAGTTTCTTATTCAAGATCTTAACTGTGCGTTTACGGTATTAAGTAGATGAATAATCAATAACGAGTGTGTAACCATACGGAAATTATTGCTTTTTATTGCCGTGTCAATTTATGCATACACCATTAATAACATATTCTTGATATTAAGTACCGGTATATTTCATATTTATATCACTTTAATACGCATTATAAAAACAGTATTTGATACATTCTCTATTGTATGAGTCGTGTACATGTAAGCGCTATGCCCATACCATAATATACATTTAACCAAAGACCTATCAATATACATTTTTATATTGATAGGTCTTTGATTTAACATACATGTAAGCTGAATGTATCGTTATAGAATACACCTTGTGTTTATTAACTTTATTTGTAACAGAATTCAATAGCGCGATCTTAATTTGTTTTATTGTATAGACTACTATTGTTTGGACTCACTTGAGGCGCCTCGCAAACACTGTTCACTAAATAAATATATCGAAAGAATGAAACACTGCCGCGGAGAGGGTAAACACGTCCACCCTGCATTAAATCGATTAGATTATAATGATTTGCACAATCTGACGCGTGATTCGTGCGCTTGCATTAAACCACGTACGCTGAATTTTCTTAATGATTAATGATATGAACAAGGAAAAGCAGGTCTTAATACATGTGTGTAAAGTGTCGTCCCAGATAAACATGTGTCTTTCGCTTTCATAGAAATTTTCGTTTAAAGAAAGTCTGCAAAACGGAAGTCCTGTCTAGGCGGAAAGCGTAGTCCCAGATTAACCTGTGATGACTGCTTATCAGTGACGACACTTTCCGCTTTTAAAGATGTTTTGGGTTTAAAGGAAGTCTCGGCTTAAAGAAAATCCAGTCTATGCAGAAAGTGTCTTCATAGATTAGCCTGTGCGGACTGCACATGCCTTAAACCCCATTTTCACAAAGCGAGGCTCACACGGGATCTCGAATGGTGCTGAAGCGTTGTTTGGATGTAGCTTCATGGGTTGACGTTGCAAACATAGGCGCTCGATGTCAATGAAAATGTTGTTGTTTTTGTATTTATTTATTTTTTAGTTACCCGTTCTTTATTATAATGCATACACATACTAAATTAATAACGTCTTTAAAAAAAAGATAGTTCGACTATGTACATAGTCAATATCTATGTACATAGTCGAACTTTTTTTTAAGAAGACGGTTTGTCGGAAGATTTTTATTAATTTAGTATGTGTATGAATTATAATAAACAACGGGTAACTAAACAAAAACAAAAAAACATTGTCATTGACATCGAGCGCCTATGGTTGCAAACATTATAAACGTACCCAGTACCATATCTCCGCCTCCAACCTATGGAACGCCAAAACTAACTGTACTTTGTTGAGATAAACAGATATGCTTGGTAAGTTGGCATTACGTCGATTCATGTTGAGGTTATGATGATTGATGATGGCATTATATAAGGTCAAAGTGGTATGACGTGGAGTCAAAATAGGATAAGGCTGAGTCACGTTGGCTTTCGGTTAATTCTTTAATATATTAGGTTGAGTCAATTTGCCATTTGGTTGAGTCAATTTGACAGTATGTTTGGTCCAAATGTCATAATGTAGGGTGAAAATGGCATTATGTAAAATTAAGATGGCATTATTATTTTGAGTCAAACATACCTTGTGTGAGGTCAAGTTGACATAAGATTGAGTCCTTTTGGTGAAAACGGCATAACGTGTACAGGGCTCAACATTAACCTAAAACCCAACTTGCCCTGCTGGGCAAGTACTTAGAAAATCTACTTGACCTTAACGTAAAGCCATTTGCCCAAACATGAAATATCACATTAACTGTTAACCTCATATTTTGTAATGAAGATCAAAATGATACACCACAGAACCTTTTTTATTTTTGCACATTTAACAAAATGATTACAGCAATTAAAGTCTAATTAAAGTCTAAATTAAATGCTTTGTTCTTTTTTGCACTTGCCCGGTCGGACAACTAGATTATAAAATAACTTGCCCGGACCCAACTTTTACTTGCCAGGGGCAATAGGACAACCGTTAATGTTGAGCCCTGGTGTAGTCAAACAGGCATAAGGTTGAGTCATATTGGCATAATGTTGGGTCAGGTTGGTTTAAGATTGAGTATATTTGGAATATGAGTTATATTGAGTCTAGTTGGCATTGAACAGCGTCAAAAAAATTGAATGAGTCAAGTTGGCATTATGTTCTGTAAAGTTGACATTTTGTTGAGTTAACACTAGATTAAGTCAAATTAACCTTATGTTAGGTTAAGTTATAATTAAGTTTAGTCTATCTGACATATTTTTGGTCAAGTTGGCATTACGTTTATTCAGATTTGCATTATGTAAAGTCAAGTTGCCATTGTGTTGGGTCAAATGTAATTAAGTTTGCGTCCAGTTTTCATTATTCTGAGTCACGTTAGTATAAGATTCGGTCAAATCTGCACGTTGGCTGGTGAAGTTGACATTCGGTTGAGTCCAGACATTATGCTGGGTTCGGTTGTCATCATACTGAGTTAAGTCAGCATGAAGTTATATCAGACGTAATTCACGTTGGGCTTTGAGTGTAGTCATTGATGTTAGATGTAGTGTTTTGGTATTAACATCTTCAAACAATATAACGTTGTGTAGTGTGCTATATAATCCTTACCGAAAATAAGAACAATCACTGAACAGTGATTATATTCGGCCGAATGTTTATTTCTGGATCGCAACATTATAACACACCGACTTTACATCAAGTAAAAACATTTAGACATAATATATCATACTTTTTGCTACATATAGTGCCAATTTAATCAATCAAATGTTACTTTTACCCGGAGTAATGACAAATTTACTCAATAGACTTGCCTTTTGACCGAACACAACGCTTATAACTAAACCTCATTTCATATAGACTCAACGAAATGCCAAATATACTCAATCATATGTCAATATCTGATCTCAACATAATGCGGATTCGATTAAACTTCGTGTCAAATTAACTGAACATTATCCCATATTGGCCCAACATTATGTCAAATTTACTACGCATTATGCCAATTTGACACAGCTTAGCTAAACCCTATAACAACTTTGCTCAACAGAATGAAAACTGGGCTCAACGTTAAGCAAACTTGACACAACAAAATGTCAACTTAACTCATCAAATGGTCGGCTTGACTCAACTATATGACAACTTACCGAACATATCAGTTTCTTTAAACAAAAGGAAGTTTTGGCGTTCCATACAAACCGCCTATGTCAATCGGTAAATCAATTAGTCAGAGTAAGATATTTGTTATCAACATACACATAAAACCATGCTGTGGGAATTAACACTTAACAAAGCGGATTGAAAAAATGATTGTTTAACGTGGGCAGTCCGTTTGAAGTACCAATGAAGATAAGTTAACGGACTTGCACGATGGTCTTCTTTTTACAGATGTTTTACACGCTTTCACAATCCAATCAAGTCAATTCCAATTCCTGATACAATAATGAAGATTTCACGCAAATAATCGAAATAACTATACAGTATTTTTTGTAAAAAATAAACAACAAGCTGTACGTGACACATCCAGAGACTGAGCGAACTGCACAGGCTAATCTGGAACTATCTTTTACGCACATGCATTAAGCCCCGTTTTCCCAGAGCGCGGCTTAGTCAATCATGTATACTGTTGGAGGCACTCCTTCATATTAAGCATGTATTTTGTTTTCTATCGATTATTGTACCCAACGATTACAATGCAGTTTTGTTAATCTTTAGCTGTTGGCCATGTCTTTGAGTCGCACACTGGGAAAATGGGGTTTAATGCATGTGCGTTAAGTGTCGTTCCAGATTAGCCTGTGTAGTCCCCACAGGCTAATCAGAGACGACACTGTCCACCTAAACTGGATTTTTGCTAAGAAGATACATTCTTTTAACGGAAAATACCAAAAAAGCGGTGTCACTTTAAAGACACTTTACGCACATGCATTAAACCCCCTTTTTACAGAGCACGGCCAATGTTTATTGTTTGTTTCATTGACATTCATTTAATTGAGTACACGCAACATTACATGCGTAATACAGTGTGGTATGCAGCATTAAGTTTTGGTAGAATTTGTTCCGAAGCCAACCGCAGAAATAGCTATGTGACATGGTACGGTGATAGACATGAATTGCTAAGATATAATTAGTTTTAATATTTAGTGTCCCCAATTAACTAGTGTGCACGTTAATCGGTGGCTATGGGATAACTGCCAAGAGTAATTAATGGCTGATACAGTTGCTTCTAATAACGGCCACATAAACAAGGCGGCGTTTTATATGAATCCTTTGTAAATATAGAATATATAGTTTCTCAATGCGCCAACTCGGATTTCTCTTCAATATACATACACACAATGATTAAAGGGCCCAAAATAAATATTCCTAAATAACTTTATCCATAAGTTAACAGTCGTTATCTTAATTGGCTGTTGTGATCAATTCAACTCAGGTTATCTGCAGTGTAATTCAGTCATATTGTGTTCGTACACGTCTATTTTTCAGCTTCAACGCTTGTCCTAAAGTTTGCGTTTGATCTGCAATAAAACAGGATACATGTCCCTCATACCGTACAATTACGACGGTCGTTCGGCTTCCCCTGATTTACAGCACGACGACATAAGGGAGATTAATGTGATAGTTTGAGGTTTAAAATCGTCTTGCTAGGGTTATCCTCATATCCATTTCAGGTTATGCGGGGATATACACTACGTTCCAGACATTGCTCAAGAAACCGTAGATATGATCGGAGTAGAAAAAACTCAGACGGACGTCCGGGCAACCACGCGAAATATCGATGACGTCATCGCCATGTGTCAGACGGTAATCTCTGACCTTGACTCTTCCAAACAGGTTGCCATGGAAACCATCCGGGACTTCCGGTTGTATCTGAAAAAGGTGATCGATAAAATCGAGCAGAAGACTATACACGATGTAGAGGCAAGACACAAAGACCTTGTCAATCAAGTTGAAGCCGAGATAACTAAGGCCTTGACCCTAAAGGTCAGTGCTGAAGAGAGGTCACTGCAGCTTCAGATCGCAGATGGTAACAAATCAAGGTTACTGGTCAGTCAGACGTTCGGTAAACATGTGGTGTTAGATTTTGAGTCTCTTATGAAGCAAATAAAACAGACGACAGCTAAAACGAAGATTTTCTATCGAAACGATTCCACGATAACGTCGTTTCTCAACGGTTTACCCGGTCTTGGGTTCATACGAGACCAAAAACCAAAGTTCGCGAATGTAAAAAGCTGTGAAAAGTATGACGTAAAGCTGGACGGTGACGAAAACTGTATTATCTGGGGGTCCTGCATAGATGGCAATGGTAACATAGTGTTAGCAGACAATGCAAACAACTCGCTCAAATTAATGGACAAAATGAACTACAACATTATAGCAAAATGCCCTCTCCCCGCCTCCCCACGATCCCTGTACAGAGTTAATGAGACGGAGGTCGCGGCAAGTCTTAGTAACAGAACGATTTGTTTCGTACAGAGCGACGAAGAATTGACAATAAAGCGTTTTGTCGAAGTAGATCACAATTGCTTCGGCCTTGCGCTTGCCGACGGTGAGATGTACATATCCGACGGCAGCCAGCGCGTGCTAGTGTACACATTAGACGGAAAGCACGTGCGAACCATCGAGAGGGATCAACACGATGATGTGATATTTTCGGAAAGTCGCGATATCACCACGAGCGATGACGGGAACCGGATCCACGTTGCGGACAGTAGAAAAGGGGTCGTGACATTGAGCAAGGAAGGTCGACTGCTGTGGCGCTATAAGGGGTCAGAGGTTAAAGGGGCCTACGGCGTCTGCACGGACGGCTCCGGAAATCTTCTGGTTACCGGCATCTTGTCGCACAATGTGGTCATGATCGGGAAGAATGGGGAGAAAGGCGGCGAAGTCGTCAAGCCGAGCGATGACGTCACTAGTCCGGTGTCCGTCTGCTTCGACAGGCAGAACGAGCGCGTGCTAGTGACGCGAAATGGAAACTATATATATGCATTCGAATTTGAATAAAATTAGCGCATTGCAACTGCTCAAGTGGAGTGAGATCTGTGATTTTCACTCTATACTTCACAAAATTCCTGTCTCAGCCATATCGTTGCCATAATTATATTGAGTATTTTTTCTCAATAACTTTATACAAAAGTAAATTTTACAAGTGATGCTCGATGTTATGCATGTTAACTGTCAAGTCGAAGCAACAACAACATTTATTTAAAGGAGCCTTTTCACAGATTTTTGCATGTTTTGAAGTTTGTAATTTAATGCTTTATATTGTTAATGTAAACAATGGATCTAAAAAGCTCCAGAAAAAAAGAATAAAATTAAAGAAAGAAAAAAAGTAATCCTCATCTGGGCTCGAACCATTGACCGCTGGAGCAAAAGTTTATCGCTTAGACCACTCGGCCATCCATACTCATGCAATGAGTGATGTATTTTATACTTTATGTTTAAGCAAGCATTGTAGTATCACAAAATATAACGACAACAATAAAACTCTCCAAATTATTAAATCGTTTCGCGTTGCAACGCTTTATAATTGTCAGGTTTTTAAATCGTCTAAACATGCATATAATGGCTATTTTAGAGCATGGTAAATGTTCAGTATTACTGTTTCCTCACAATTATCGTAACTACAACGAAAATTTGCGAATCTGACACATTTTTTTTATTTTGGCAATTACCAAAACGTGAAAAAGCCACTTTAATACTATGCATTGAATGATCTGGTGTATACTATTTATACGGATCACGAGATTTACCTTTAGGTTTGTAAAGACGGTGGTTTTGTTATAAAATACCATCGAAAGTGAATGCAAACATCTTAATAATATAAAAATGATATCATATATAACTACATGTGGTTTAAGTAAACCGTTTCTTTAACCGGATCTTAATGCTTTGTCTTGTTTAATGAAATACAAATGGCCACATATTTACCAAGATAGTATCAATCTTGTCTGGGAGAAAATAACTGGCTTTAGTGAAAACTTGTTGACACTATATTAGCAACATTTATTGGCCAATCTTCATGAAACTTGGTCAGAACATTTGTCCCAATGAAATTTTGCCAGAGATTGAAGCTGGGTCATATGAGCTCAAAAACTAGGTCACAAGGTCAAATATAACAAAAACATGTTAAAAGTCACTTTTTTGGTCCAAAATAATCTTCATTAATCAGCTTGCATTTTTTTCAGAATAGTCTAGTTCCTTTGGCTTTCAGGTGAGCGCCTTAGGGCCTGATGGCCCTCTTCTTTTATTTTTTATTTTTAAAATGTATAGATTGAATAAAATACATCTATACATAGTTGATTGAAGTGTATTCCGTTTGTTGATTTTATTAAAACTATTTTATTTTACTATTGTTTGGTGTGCCTTCTGTTGCTTACAAGTGAAATACATCCGTATGTTAGTTGCATCTGGACATGGGTTGTACACTTTAACCTGAATGTTAAGGGTAGAAATCCGGAACTTAAGGGCGAGCTACAAGAATCAGAGTATCCAAATATCCAAATACCAAAAAGTCAAGGCAAACTCTTGTACGCAATATTCCAATGTCCATTGTATCCAATCGTTCAAATTGTCAAATAGTAAGCGGTATGCCTTATTTGGAAATAGAATACCAGTACCAACTTTTGCGTGTTGTTCCGCGTTTAAAATTATTATATTAGTAATTACCCATAGGTTTGCACGTGTGCATTTATTTTTAACCAACTTAAGTCCCGTTTTTTTTACTTAAAAGTTTAACAGTCTGCAGTTACTTGAACTTACTCCGTTCAGTAAACTGATTACACACATTTTTTACAAACAAACGAAAAAGTATATGTCGCTGCAATGTCATCTCCTATTACGGGATTATATTATTAACCAGGTTTTCCGAAGGAAAAAACTGGTTATTAGATTGGCGAATGCGGGCGGGCTGGCTGGCTGGCTGGCTGGCTGGCTGGCGGGCTGGCTGGCGGGCGGGCGGAACAAGCTTGTCCGGGCCATAACTTTGTCGTTCATTGTGAGATTTTAAAATCATTTGGCACATTTGTTAACCATCATTAGACGGTGTGTCGCGCGAAAAAATTACGTCAATATCTCCAAGGTCAAGGTCACACTTTGAGTTCAAAGGTAAAAAATAGCCATAAATGAGCTTGTCTGGGCTATAACTATGTCATTCATTATGAGATTTTAAAATCATTTGGCACATTTGTTCACCATCATGGGACGGTGTGTCGCACGAAAGAATCACGTCAATATCTCCAATGTCAAGGTCGCCACGACTAAAAATAGATTTATTTTAAAACAAACTTACAAAGGGGGTTAATTTTGTTTGTTCATTTCAAAAGTTCAGTTTGAGTTGTCTCCCTTTATCAGATTTTTTTTCACAATGAAAACCTGGTTTTGTGACAATTTTGTCCCTTGTTTATAGTGTATTTTAATGGCGCAATAACAATGGTAGCAACACCAAGAATTGTCAGATGATGCAAGATTATTATTAAGATTTTTTTTAGAAATATTGACTTACCGTTATGTGGAGTGTGCAAACCATTTTTGCTTTAATAAACTTTAAAAAAAATAATCAGATGATTATTAATGATAGTTTTGAAGACATTGAAGAAAAGCCTCTTAAAAACGCTTATTTCCAAATCGTTTGGCATTGATGGCTATACATAAGTAAAATACATTGTCTGACATATTTCTTAAATAAAAAATATTTCAAAATTCCAAGATCAGAATATATTTAATTATTACGTTATGCAGATAATAATATCAACGCGAATATTTCAACCCCTATTTTATTGTGTTGATTACAAACATTTTGATTATTTATCGTTTTTACTAAGTGATCTCTCAAAGCACAAAGACACTTATCCCTATCGGTAATTGTACATGACATGATTTGTGACATACTGGCCGTTAATTTGCGCGGACTAAGTGCCTATACTGGCCGTTAATTTGCGCGAACTAGGGGCCAGTATTTTAGCTGATCATGGCTATGACCGACAAAAAGGGCGACCGACTTTGAGCAACACAGGAGAACCATTTTTACAAGCTAATGGGAAGGGCGGCGAAAATTTTACTACACGAACAGCGTTCAAAGAATACGGGCGGCGGCCTGCCACCTGTTAGCAAATATGTTTAATACAACAAAAAATAACTGACCGTATATGCAATAAAATTTTAGACAACAGCGTTGAATATTCGGACAATATGCCTCACAAATGAGACGTTTAACGCGAGTTTAGATATACTATTTTTATGATACTTAATTAGCTACAATATAATTATACGGGCAAAAGCCCGCGAAGCGGGCGTTGACCGTTTATTTGTATCACTTTTCTGAAATACAAAGAGACATTACCTTATAGGGATACAAGTCAAATAATTTCTGCCGTCACCTATTTTCGCGATGGAAAATCATAGAGCGCTGGAGCACATAGGCACTTCGTCAAACGCTATACCGAATGAAGCTATAGATGTTGTTAAGGTTACAATACACTAAATGATCGCTTCATGTAGGGCTGTACTCTCTAAAAAAATATCATAGTTGACAGGAAGGCATGTTTTACACTTTTTACCATTATTCGGGTGTTACCTTGCGGAGATAATGGTAGGGCATGAATAGGTGTTCACTACTGAATCCCTTAAATATGATACACTTGAAGACTATAGTAAACCATTGCACTAGAAAAGGTTACATTCCACTAAGAAACGGCCGAAAAAAAAAGTTGCAAAAACAGTCGATTTTGATTTGTGTCAAGTTCTTTCTTGCATTGTACATGCCATATCTTTTTTATTGCATAAATCGATTCCGCTTAGAATGTCCTTTAAGAAAAGGTATGGTTATGGGGGTCTCTATGTGCAAAATGTTGCATTTATTTTCGCTCAAAGTTGTCGCTTTTACATTGAATTATATAGGGAAACTATTTAGTGTATTATGACCTAAACGCAAAACCAGGCCTAGTCACAAAGAAGCTGTATTTACAGAAAATCATCATTTTTTTAGTGAGATATGATGCGTTTTTGCAAATTGCACGGAATAAATGCGTTTGTGTCACGAATTTAAGGAGCATCGTGAGTTTCTAAGAAAAAAATACGTTTTCAGAGGAAAATAAGAAAAAAAACGTACAAAAACTCGTCTTGAGCATCTCAAATCGCAACAATTTGTGCTGAAAGAGCTCATGAACACGTTTTAATAGTTGTTTACTTCTTTTTCTACATAGCTTGTAACAATATTCCAGTATTTTGACCGATTGTAATTGTTTAGGGTAATCGTTTTACGCCTGAACGCCCGTTATAAATCAAAGCTCCGAACGCGAAAGCCACATGGCTTATCAGGCGTTATAATAAAATGCATTTTCAAGAATTTCTACGTGAAAGATCGGTCTGAAAATTGGCATGCACATAGAAAATAGGTTTATAAGTATCGAGAAGTGCTTATTTTTCGCGATGTTAACAGTAAACGTTGTCTTATAGGTTACAATACACTAAATGATCGCTTCATGTAGGGCTGTACTCTCTAAAAAAATATCATAGTTGACAGGAAGGCATGTTTTACACTTTTTACCATTATTCGGGTGTTACCTTGCGGAGATAATGGTAGGGCATGAATAGGTGTTCACTACTGAATCCCTTAAATATGATACACTTGAAGACTATAGTAAACCATTGCACTAGAAAAGGTTACATTCCACTAAGAAACGGCCGAAAAAAAAAAGTTGCAAAAACAGTCGATTTTGATTTGTGTCAAGTTCTTTCTTGCATTGTACATGCCATATCTTTTTTATTGCATAAATCGATTCCGCTTAGAATGTCCTTTAAGAAAAGGTATGGTTATGGGGGTCTCTATGTGCAAAATGTTGCATTTATTTTCGCTCAAAGTTGTCGCTTTTACATTGAATTATATAGGGAAACTATTTAGTGTATTTTGACCTAAACAAAATCTTCAAAAAGATAACCCGTCTAAATTATTTGCGTACTTCCGGTTTACAATACCAAATAAGATTTGTTTCGAATTAACTTCTTCAATGAACCCAATATTCTATAGTAAATATTATCCCTTTACATAAATAAACAATTGTTTAAAAGTTTAATTTGTTCACAACATGAACGGCCGCGCTTCTTTCGTCGACACTATACATGTCTGTGTGACGTCACTGCTTTCGTCGATACGTCGGTTTACTAACGACTCGCCCCCTTAACGACTCGCCCCATAACGACTCGCCCCACATTTTATAACGACTCGCCCCACTTTTATAACGACTCGCCCCACATGTATAACGACTCGCCCCACATAGATAACGACTCGCCCCATCATTACTTATATGGTAGGATTTTTATTTAATTTCGATTTTATTGTGTTTTAAGTCGGTAAAAACTGGTGGGGTATTGAAAAAATATCTTAAGATTTGGCAAATTAGAAGTTTGATGAAATTTGTTAAGATGCTTTACTTTAACTTTCACCTTTTTCAGGAACTTTCAACAGAAACTGGAATACTGTATCGCATCCTGCATGATATGTTCAAGATTTCTACACCTGGAATTTTATCAAATCTTGCAATTAATATTATGCGTTACCACAGTAACATAACTATGTTTTTGCGTATATAATATATAACGACTCGTTCCCAGCATTTTTATTGTTACATTTTTAGCATCTATGTTAAATGTAAAAAGTACAGATGAATAGAAAGAGAAATATATAAGAAAAACTTTTTTTGTGTTGATGGTTTATTAGATACTTATGTACTTATATACAACAACAACAACAACTTATAAAAATAGAAAGTTACGCAGTGTGTATAATAATTTCAATACATTGAATTAATAAGAAAAGTTTACAAAAAGACAGTAATACATCAGTAATCAATATAATTATATCTTAATATTATCAACATTGAATTTATGAAAATGATTTTATTCAAACGTTTTATTCATAACAAATTAAAACACTGTTTACACAAACAACAACAACAACAGCAACAACAACTATTTACACAGGTCCGTACATGGCTGAACACAAGTCCAGCAGCTGACTAGTTGAGATGGAACGCTCGTTGTATCTTTTCCACACTCCCCAGAGCTTCCCCTGTACCTGAAGTGTCTGTTTATTCTGATGTCTCCTCAACTTTCCCTCTCTCACTAACCGCACCTGTGTATTCAGTAGCTTCGCCTCTTCACACAACAGTTGAACCAACAAGTAAAAGGGGAAATTATATACTTAAATATTTATAAACTAAATTTATGAACGATGGTTATCAAACAATGCCGAACCTTAAATTCATATTATGAATTGATTTCATTTATATTACCATATATAATATAACATTTTATCTTGATAGGGCGAGTCGTTATATATTTGGGGCGAGTCGTTATACATGTGGGGCGAGTCGTTATAAAAAGTGGGGCGAGTCGTTATGGGGCGAGTCGTTAAGGGGGCGAGTCGTTACATTACCGATACGTCATGAAGAAGTAAAAATTGAAACTGACATACTCTGGTGGATGTTTACATTGTTGAAATTTAATAAATTAATGGAATGCACTCGATTGGTAAGTCATTATTCAATTAAAATATTGCGTTTGGTTACATAAAACATCAATCTATATACATGTAATATTGCTAAAGATTACCTTTGATAGCATGGGAACTGTTTTCGGCACATACAAAATTTCGCCGATTTTAAATTTAAGCCAAATTAAGGTCATTATTATTCAGTTAACTAATGGAACATAAAAGTTATCATTTTATTAAGTTTTTGAGTTATTTCTTGAGTATAGTCTACGTGATTATTCTCAAGACCCTTTCTTTTGTGATGTATTAAGTTACGTTGTGATTGTAAACAATATTGTATCTCCGACTCATACTCGATCATTTTCGTACCAAACTGTTTCAAACTGTAAAACAATCAAACTGTGCTTACATAGGGTGCTGGAGGTTTCGGTAAATGACAAGTTCGGTAAATTGATTTATATAGTAAAAGCCGTGGAGGTTTCGGTAAATTGATTTTATAGAGGAGGTATACCTACAACGAGGTGTTAATGACACCTATTATCGGCTTACGTTACAATAACATTAGAGGCATTTATTTGCAAACTGTGGATTAATTTTGAGTTGAGTAATTAATGCTATGCCTAAGGTAAAGAATTAAGGGAAATGAATGAGCTACCTCTGAAAAACGAATTCTGTTAGGAAATTTTTGGTTAATTTTACGATTTAAATAACGCAATACTGTTGTTTTTTTAATTGGTGCTTTTATTTAAATAACATAATAGTAATAAGAAGTAATGATTTATGGCGGAATCAATGTAAGCTCTTCAATTAAGTTTAATGCTATTTTAAAAAGTTTCTTGTAAAATATGATTTAATAAAAATGATTTCATGTTGAATTTTATATTTATTTATATGTTTTATTATTTCTTTCTGGTTGAGAAAAACACAAGAAAAAAAACAATATATAAAATTTAATACGTGTACGTAATTAATAAAAAGTAATATAATGATACGCGTTATGTTTTATAATTATGTTAAGTGCGCGTGCCATTGAACGTTGAGTTAAGCGAAGAGATACACATAATTGAAAACTAATAAAAATGACATCTAACACAACGCCAGCAGAATAAATACACTGTGTAATAGCAAGCTGCTGTGATGATCATTATCTTATCAACTTAATACACAGGCACCTGGCTACTGTACTGGAACAATGTGTTTTACGGCCAAAATAACTGATATCATTTTTTGCCTAAACAAATCGGTTCAATAAAAAATAATAACTGATTTACTTTGTAATCCGTTTTATTTAGCAACAAGTAAAACATGGATACAATATATATATTTGAATATTTCATGTCATTCAAAACAATAATGAGGGAGTAATCACATATTAATAAGATACATTCTGGACACACTACAATATTAATACGACACATTATTATCATTCAGATTTTCCGCATGCTGATTTAATTTAATTACATTTCTAATACAAATGAGATACATGTACGACACAATTCAATTTAATGTTACATTTCAACCATATCAGTCGTTCATCGTTCAAGACTTGTCGTCGTCGAGCATGTGGTGGACCGCTGTGGATGGTCCCAGGGCATTGATGTGGCTGATGATCATTTCTTATTTGACAATGACCATTATAATTTTATAATTACACAATTACATAATAATGTTATTTTTACCACAAATAAACATCCTTTGATGTCACCACCAGTATTTTTTGTAAACATGATTAAAGAAGGAAAACGTTTGTTTATTTCACAGTTTGAAAGTTACTGGTCGTGTATGTAAAAACTCGGCCACCAGTGTTAAAGCATGTTCACGATCTAAACATACATATCTAGATTATTTTAAGAATAATACCTTATGTGCTGACCTGATTGTAGGAAAAAGGAGCAAGAAATTTATTTATATAAGAAACAAACATATTTGATCTTAGTATTTTAAACCACCGAAACTTAACCATTATATAAACATGAGGTAGTTTGCTAACATAATGAATATGTTGCCCAGCTCTTGCCACGTGGAGGCCACCTCTTGTAAGAGCCACATTATTATATTTTTTTTAACTGATACGCTTAAATTAAGGTTTTTATCAACTAATTGTTTAAAAACATATATAAAATACAAAACGATCATGACCTAAAGATAAACTTTTAATATATAATTTACCTCCATCGGTTAGAATATGAATAGGTTGCAAGCCTGGATCATTAATAATAACACTTTGCAAACATCTCTAATTTGATAAAATCAAGTCCGTACATTTAAACAGATAAATTAATTAGTGCCAAACAACTCAATTAATGTACATCAAAATTAATCCACAGTTTGCAAATAAATGCCCCTAATGTTATTGTAAGCCGATAATAGGTGTCATTAACACCTCGTTGTAGGTATACCTCCTCTATAAAATCAATTTACCGAAACCTCCACGGCTTTTACTATATAAATCAATTTACCGAACTTGTCATTTACCGAAACCTCCATAACCCCTTACATACACATTGGAAATAGACTAATTCATATGTACATTTTATGGATTCTTTTTTATTTTCTTTTAGAAGCTGCTCTGTCAAATGCTGGACTTCACACATTCCATGCAGAATTCTGCTCAACAACATTCTGCTCTGCTGAGCTTTGTACTCAACAACGAAGCAATTCTGGACCTAAAAAGCTTGACCGGGACTGAAACATTAGCAATTGTGACTCTGTAATGTTCAACGTTAGTGGACTGTAAAGAAACTGCAATTATTGTGACGAGACTCTGTATGTCTGTAAACAAAAAGAATATACAGCATAACAAATATCAGGTGTGAAAACAATGTGAAAGAATAGTGAAATTAACAATTTGCAATCAGGCATGTCAAATGAATTGTTGATATTAAAAATGATAGTTCCCAGGCAGCTCTAGACGTTTTTTTTTCTGTATTTCTATTACTAGTATTAATTCATAAAATGTATGCCACAATTAAAAAGCACACTCTGTTTAGAGACCATTGTTTTGTCTCATTGTGTGATGATGACTTTGAGTAATACATTGTACATTAAACAATATCTTCTAAGTTGTTTTTAAGTATCAGATTTCTTGTTTAATATATAAATGAATGTTAATTTTTGCTTAAATATAAATGTGCATAATGCAGTGCCAGTAGCACACTTTGCAACATTTTAATTACAAAAGAGTGTGCTGTACCATTGAATTATACCTATAATAAATAATCCTTGCCTAAAAATTCATTTGACACACCTGAGACCATGTTGTGTATTACCATTATTATTTTGCACATTATGCTGACACTTTGACAAAATTGCAAATAATTGAAAAGCAGAAGTTTAGTCTTGTCAACTGTCTCTGATTACCACTGATTACTTACTTTTGAAGACCATATAAGAAGCGAAAGTGTAGGATACGGTATTCATTTTATTTGATGACTGCTTGTTATTATTTCTTCATAGAAGGCGTACTGGATTAGTGGAGTATTTTTTTTGGTTCTACATCTTTGATGAAGTCAACTCATTGACATTTAGTGCCATGACTGAGCGTCTTTTTTAACTAACAAACGCGTGGTAAGAACTTACCGAATATATGCAAACTCATAACAGTGTGTCTAATACTACATGTGTTGAGTGCACAGAAACAAGGGCGAGAAGATAGGGGTATAAATGAACATACTGAATGTGTTATTTTGTTGATGAGCTTGAACATACAAAAACTTGACTTTAATCAATTGGGATGTACATGCAGTTTAATAATCGGGTTGTTATTTAATAATCATATTCATGTGGAAACTGCCTCATTCACATGCAATACGCAGCTGCTGTCTATATGTTTAATGCCACATTCCATGACTGAATATTTTTACTTTCAAAACATGAAAATGAATTAAATGAAATGAAAATAAACGAAATAATGTAATTAAATTCAGGTGAACAATATTTGATTATATTTTATTTAAATATGGTTTGGTTAATTGTTTACTGGTAAAACAATTCTTGTTGATAACAGTAAATTCGTGATAATAAGTATGTTGTTGTTTATTTTTTGTCTCACACATAAAGTGACAGGTACACTCATATATTTAGCGTTAAGCTTATGATGTGGGTCTTCATCATAAACCTAAATTTTTGCTACTAGTATTTTCTCCTTAGCACCAACCTAGTAATGTTCAATCTGTGTATGCCCAGGGCTTTCCTTAGACCTCCAATCTCAAGAGTCAATGACTCTTGGGACCAAATTTTCAAGAGTCAAAATCAAATTTGTATGAGTTATAATAATAACGCAGGAGAGTCAATGATCTTTTGTACTTAAAGCGAATTACTGATATATATATATATATATATATATATATATATATATATATATATATATATATATATATATATATATATATATATATATATATACATATATATATATATATATATATAAAGAAACAAATTTACAAATATCTAAACATTTATTAACCAGGTTTTCCGAAGGAAAAAACTGGTTATTAGATTGGCGAATGCGGGCGGGCTGGCTGGCTGGCTGGCTGGCGGGCGGGCGGAACAAGCTTGTCCGGGCCATAACTTTGTCGTTCATTGTGAGATTTTAAAATCATTTGGCACATTTGTTAACCATCATTAGACGGTGTGTCGCGCGAAAAAATTACGTCAATATCTCCAAGGTCAAGGTCACACTTTGAGTTCAAAGGTAAAAAATAGCCATAAATGAGCTTGTCTGGGCTATAACTATGTCATTCATTATGAGATTTTAAAATCATTTGGCACATTTGTTCACCATCATGGGACGGTGTGTCGCACGAAAGAATCACGTCAATATCTCCAATGTCAAGGTCGCCACGACTAAAAATAGATTTATTTTAAAACAAACTTACAAAGGGGGTTAATTTTGTTTGTTCATTTCAAAAGTTCAGTTTGAGTTGTCTTCCTTTATCAGATTTTTTTTCACAATGAAAACCTGGTTTTGTGACAATTTTGTCCCTTGTTTCTTAATATATTCCAGTCAATAAAAGAGATAATGCAAACATACATTGTGACCAACATTGTGAAAAATACACTCGCACTTGTGGTGACATACATGTAATATATATCAGGGGTGTCAATTGTCCCAAATTCGAAATACGGAAAATTAAGCAGAGATTCAGAGACCGTAGGATAAAGGGAATAGAGGGCAAAGCCCCTCCAGTCCTTGCTTATTGTTATTCTTTATTTTCTTTCTATGTGCAATTTCTTGAGAGTACAATGCAAAATTTTATCAATCAGACCATCCGTAACACTGTATGTGTATTTGTCATTCTATAAAAAATGTTATAAAGACCGTTGGAAATAAATTTAAATCGACGAACCATACCGTATCCGAAAACGGGTAGAGATACGTCGTTTGCGAATGAAATAAAATATGTGTTTTGTTTGTCTGCAGAAAATGAAAGCCAGTAATAAGTAACCTAGCAAATACGCAATTAATATATAATTCGGTTGACATATTGTTTTAAGTATGATATTGCAGTGCTTTACTTTGCTAATAGATAATTTATAGTTGGCGGACAACTATAGCAACGTTCGTAGAATGGTACGGTTTTGGGAAAGTAGCGAAGATGTTTTAAAACAAAACAAAAAGATGTTTCGTCAGTTACTTCTCATGTCAGTGCCAGCCGTTTACCATCAAAATACCTCCTTAAACTAACTAATTGGATTTCCTATCATCTCAAAATTGACCCTGGACGGCTCAAATCCGGATTTAATTATTTCATGTGCCATCTTTACCGAGGACGTGCGACAAACACGCCGATTTTCTATGCCGTCTCAAATGGTCAATTATAACACCTATGTTGTAATCAATTAGCAGATGCAGCATCCAAATTTGTCACTTTGCCACACGGTCAGTTATACCAGTTCTATGGTTATTATTAGCAACTCTGATGCAAAGCGTGTAAATCTACTTTGTAGACAGTACATATGCCAGCATAACTTTCGCGCATCTTTGAACGGAGCAAACATGGAATAAAACAGGGTTGGGTACACTGTATTCAGCATTGGAAATACATTCTGACATATTGTGGAAGTATTTCTCAAAATATTGTGGATAGGGATGTTATAATTATATATTGGATATTATTAAAACTGATGCGGGTGAGTCCATTCTGTTTTGGTGGGTTGAATACATGTCGTTTCTGCAAACAGCTGATAACAAACGCTCAGATAAATAATGGAACGTTGATACACGCGTCATCGAACCAGCCGTGTTTTAATTGGTCATTATTAGATTCCTCAATGGGCAAAACTCCGCCTACTGGGCGGACTTGTGCTTCAATGATTGGAAACGGGCGATAACGGTTAGCGTCTACCAAAAGATACTCCGCCCCAAGCCAATTATCAATTACTCTTAATAACTTTTGATCTCTTTGACGCAAGTCGGTACATTCCCCCGGGTCAAATGTGACGCATGACGTAATTTTCTCAAGAGTCAAACTAGGGTATTCTGTAATTTTCAAGCGTCAAAACCCGGGAGCTCGGGTCAAAGGAAAGCCCTGGTATGCCATAAGCGATAGTTTTTACCAACTGTTAATTCCTGAGGATTCAGAAAAATACAATAAGTTTACTACATTTCATGACATAAGCTCTAACAGTGCGGAAGATATGCAAAGAGTATTGTGTCCAAAGCCAAAGGTGATATTTCTGGTCTGTGTAATTTTGCGCAGTGAATGAGGTCTATGCACTTCTTTCAAGATAGACACAAACACTTCGGCAAGCATTGTTGCATTTATATAATTATTAACATTTATTAAGTACAAAAAGTTTTTCATTTACATATGCAGGGGATACATTTACGATGTCGATGATTTAGACATGTGACCAAAATAATGAAGTACGGCACCTTTCTTTTTTATGCTTAAGTTAAATAAAATTGTTTTAGAAATAATCTCACCCTTAAACATAAATGGCATCCCTGCATATGGAAAACATCAATAAAACACAGTTTCGCGAGATTTTTTTTTAAATTCTAACATTGTTTTGAAAAATAGAAACAAAAAATGAAATACATGTTTAAGAGTTTGAAAACAGTACAAGGGGTTACTATACAGAAAGCATAGCTTCATAAACTTGTTTAAGATTTAAACAAATTATATTTTATTGCTTTGCTAAATTACATATTGTTTTGTAAAGAAATTGAATGTTTTGTTGCATGATAATGTGCAGACATATATTACCCGTGTTATTTTTATCAAACATCAAATAAGCTTTTGCCCGTAAATTAGGTAGCACCTATTATCATATTACAAATGTATCTAGGAGTCCAACAAATAAAGCTATCAGTGTAGTGTATCCTATCGCACAGTCACATGCTCCAATAACGACTGAAGTGCTCCGAATATATAGATTGATCTCGAAAACTAGTGACAAGACAGAACTCGCCATTTTCTTTTACGTTTACACTAAATATGGCAGATGACGAAAAATTCGACGGTGTTATGCTAAATTTGGCAACACAGCTTGATGGAGGCGTACCCGAGGTATGTAAAGTGCAAACATATTTGTCTCCATCGCAAATTTATCTCGCGAATTTATCTCGCGAAATATTTTCGCTTTTGAACAAAATGGCGGAATCACGCCTAAGTCAAAACTGGGTGGGGAATGTAAATTTTTTCGACATAATCTGTGATGTTTAAACCGATTTCCTATATCAGTTTAATGTTTGTTGATGTTTTAATAAAGATTCTCCTGTAGATTATGACTTTCTGATCAATTGCATTTGAATTGATAGTGATACTGTGGGAATCCGGGTTCGTTCGCCCTGATTTCATGTTCTGTTGTTCTTTTTGGGTTTGTTCCCTCGAGTGTGTATCTCTCCAAGGAATGGGAGCCATTTGGTGCGCTATGACTGTTCAAGAAAATCCCCCAGGCATTAAAAAATATATATAATTTTTTATATTGTTTAATAGTTCTGGCTACCATAACTTTAAATGTCGCTTTTTATGATTTTTGACTGGCGCAACTTTATAGTTATGGACCAACCCCATTAGGAAAGTCAACCAGAAATTCCTGAAAAGTTGACAGTTTAAAAAGACCGGTCCAAAACAGCTTTTAAATGCAGTTATTGGTCCAAATCAACCACTTGATCGGAAAAAATGACATTTTTCACAATTAAATGATATATTATTTCCCAAAATACTATCTTAAACATTTAAAATTTATCTATTCTGCTCTTACATATCGAGAAAAACAGCGACGTGACAGACTTTCTTGAAATGCGAATCTCCCAAGATTTCACGGTCATATGACGGTTATTTCTATTTTTAGTTACATACCATGTGCTCCGGTGTTTTCAAATTCAGAATGACATTTCCTGGTATTTAAGATTATTCTTGCTTGTTTTGTAAACAAATTGTAGTGTAAATACAAACTCAACGTGAATATTATTTTAAAGTACCTGATTCACACTGAAATCAGTCTTATAATCCACCAGACGTAAGTTGTTAATCACAAATAATAGATTTCAGAAAACGAAAGTAATGTTGACCATTTCAGCATAAAATGTCAAGGTCGATCCGAAAGTATCCAAATGAAAACTCGTCACGTGACAAAGCGACAATGGCATCAAAATTGTGAATTTCAGACTGATGAGAGTTATTTTCATCTATTGTAAGATGCATTTGAAACATTTAGACCTTAAGATATTCCTCGATGCAGTAATTTATATTCATTCACCAATATATCTAGGAATGCAGGGGACAAAAATATTTATAAATTGCACTCGTCCTGCAGGACAAGTGCATTAAAATTTTCACTCGTCCTGCAAACACATGCACTTGTCCTTCAAATTTGTGTGAAAGAAAGATTGCAAAGGACTGATATGACTAACAATGTTTCCTATATCACTGCTAAAATGCTGCTTACTTAGTTATTCATGCCAGCTGATCACAGAAGAAATGTTAACTTACTTTATTTATGAGGAGCACAAAATAAATAAACGAAGACAAATTTGTTTTTTCCTTTTTCTAATGCTTGCTTGCTTTCCATTTCGGATGGTTGAACATCGCTCCTGCCCCCTTTAAAGAACGCTCGTATGTCAGACATTTTTCAGATGAAATTCAGACTGGTTGAAAACGGTACTTCGCAGTAAAATAATTCTTTAAAAAAATCAATACTTACAGTGAATGAAGTCAGATGGTTTCTGTCAACATGGACGCGCAAAGTTTACACCAAAAAGCCAATATTTACTCCGGGACACAGTCTCGCATAACAACGTGCACCTGCTGTATGAAATTTACAATTACAATTTCCGGTTCATTCGCGTTCTACTTTCGGAATAGATATGCTTTAAGAAATGATTTTATTTAATGAAAAAGAGTCTTACTGGTCAGAAAATACATATTTTAACATCAGTTTTTTTTCACTCGTCCTATAGGACGAGAGCTTGTAGGGAAATTCACTCGTCCTTTCAAGATTTCACTCGTCAATACGAGCGGACGAGTGGAATTTTTGTCCCCTGGAATGTATCAAAGAAAATGAGCATTCTTTGATTTATAGCGTGACATAAATATGTTACGACTCTGGTTGACTTTCGATACGGGGTTAGCTTCAGCGAACAGGTATGTCAATACTATATAAACTGTACGCTGAAGTTTCTTTAGCTAATTGTTTAATTGTTTTAAAACTTTACAGTTGTCCAACTTGTTGACGCTCTTAAATATTAAGCTACTTTTTATATTGGTAATATTTGGAGCGTCCAACCGGGCTGACATTTAAAATGTGTTGGACTGTTTTCCTTCTTTGTCTATATTGTTGGGCAAGGATTTTTTGCGCAACATTCAAGCCCCGATACAAGACACTTAATATTAGCTGAAATAATACGCGTTCAGAATAAATCTAAACGCTAAAACTCCGGTCTGTAAAAACCATAATGAAAAATAAATACAATACTATCATGGGAATTACAGTATTTTCAAGTGTATATATCTAAAATCTATCCGTTGTTTGACAAATATGAACTAAGATCACAAAAATTACCTTTATTTCATTCGAAATCATAGACATTGAACGATCATTTCAGTGTTTTTTTTTCAGTTTTTTTTCAGTTTTGGGGGAAGGGGGTCGGGTCCCCTTAGAGGGGGAAAATTCGCGCGTAAATGGGGAAAAGGGGGAAATTTCTATGCTTAGCTAGTAACAGTACAAAATCAAGTTTTAACACTATAATTCACCATACAGAGGGAGAAAAACATAATTCAAACTCTTTTATTCATTAACATGTTATGTTCATGTTCAAAGTTCAACATTTCTGGGCTTTTCAGCGAATTTATCAATTATTCTGGTGACCTCTTCACCAAGTCTCTCCGTGTGCAGACAAAGTCTGATCAGGGACTTCAGTGTAGCTTCCCCAAGCCTGTTTCTCTGTGGCGTGCAAAGCAGGTTGAGCAAACTAAACAGTCTTTTAACACTCTCTTGACCGGACGTTTCTGGCGTTTCACTGCCGGCATTTGAAGAAGACTGACTTTTAAGTTGTACTTGTTTGAAAAGAAAATCAATTTATTTTTAAGTTAAAACAGATTTGTCAATTTTTTTACGATAGCTTTTGTTGTTGTGCGACATGTTGGAATACGTATGGTTTGCGGTAGATGTCGTAAAGCGAAAGTCGTGATAGTGAACTACGTACGGTTTGCGGTAAAGGCTAAAATAAAGTAAACACACGGATGCAGTTCAGGAAAATTGTAGTAAATTCGTAACGAAAGACGTATTTAAATGAGGTATTGATTAAAATTGAATAACACTTCCGAGAGGGGAATTTTAAAAATATTTGGGGGAAAAATATATACTCTAAAGATGTTGAAATGGGGCCGAATACCTCCGAATATTTCATCCAAAAAAAACACTGCATTTTCTCAAAGGCAACCATTTTGGCATTGTTGTTGTTGTTCTTATTTCGTACCATAGCTATTTCGTACCTATTACTTTTGGGGTATTTCGTTACTGTCGATTTAAATATTTTGAGATATAATAGTTATAATTATTCTTTTGCTTCTTTTTCTTTTTATGACTATTATTTCTAATTTCATTTCTTACTGTTTTGTGCATATTGCACACTTTGTTTGTTCGAACTCAGTTACAAACATAGTTGAATTTAACGTCCACCAAGGGAGATAACATGAACCTTTACTATACAAGGATTTATATTGGATGAAACAAACTTGAAATATAGTTTATTAACAGGTAGATTTCAATATATTTTGCTCATTATATACTATTTAGGCAACGTTCTTTCATAATAGTCACAAATATGTGTGCATTTAAATTCAGGAGTGATGCGACCGAAATTCGTGTCGGAACTCTCGCTATTAAAAAGATAGAGTAGACTATTGACGCCAAGAGTCTGCCAAAGCAAAAATCATCAAAAGACTAAATGGCGGCAATTTATATTGACTAACTTAATATCAACGGATTGCAATAATAATTACATACCTGTGTAGATAATTCATTTCTCGATAATGTTCCGTAAAAATTATGTAATGACACTTTGAATTTTGCACGCCAGAGCAATTTAAATCCAACCACTATTCAATTTTTCTATATCTCTCGATTCGCTCGCTGTGTAGATATAAATCGATTACATGACCTCAATGTAAAGCATCTGGTTTAAATGTGGAAGAATAAACAGCGTAAAATACAGTTTGCGTTCGTCTGTTGTGGTGCAAAGCGTTGCATAGTAAACCGATGTTATACTTTTCTGGATTAATTTAGCATTGTTATTTTTTTCTAAATTGACAATTTAAAAGTTCTGAAATAAATTACATCTTATTAACCAGGTTTTCCGAAGGAAAAAACTGGTTATTAGATTGGCGAATGCGGGCGGGCTGGCTGGCTGGCTGGCTGGCGGGCGGGCGGAACAAGCTTGTCCGGGCCATAACTATGTCGTTCATTGTCAGATTTTAAAATCATTTGGCACATTTGTTCACCATCATTGGACGGTGTGTCGCGCGAAATAATTACGTCAATATCTCCAAGGTCAAGGTCACACTTTGAGTTCAAAGGTCAAAAATGGCCATAAATGAGCTTGTCTTGGCCATAACTATGTCATTCATTGTGAGATTTTAAAATCATTTGGCACATTTGTTCACCATCATGGGACGGTGTGTCGCACGAAAGAATCACGTCAATATCTCCAATGTCAAGGTCGCCACGACTAAAAATAGATTTTCTACACCGATTCAATTCAAATTGATACTGAACTTCTCTTATGACAATACGGTCAATCTCAGCTATGCATGGCCCCATTACCAACCCTGGGGCACCCCGCCCACATAGACCACGCCCACCCAAAATTGCCTTTTACTATAAATTCTTAATTTCTGCACCGATTCACTTCAAATTGATACTGAACCTCTCTTATGACAATACGGTCAATCTCAACTATGCATGGCCCCATATCTAACCCTGGGGCGCCCCGCCCACATAGACCACACCCACCCAAAATTGCCTTTTAATATAACTTCTTCATTTCTACACCGATTCAATTCAAATTGATACTGAACTTCTCTTATGACAATACGGTCAATCTCAACTATGCATGGCCCCATTGCCAACCCTGGGGCGCCCCGCACACATAGACCACGCCCACCAAAATTGCCTTTTACTATAATTTCTTCATTTCTACACCATTCACTTCAAATTGATACTGAACCTCTCTTATGACAATACGGTCAATCTCAACTATGCATGGCCCCATTACCAACCCTGGGGCGCCCTGCACACATAGACCACACACACCCAAAATTGCCTTTTACTATTATTTCTTCATTTCTACACCGATTCAATTCAAATTGATACTGAACTTCTCTTATGACAATACGGTCAATCTCAGCTATGCATGGCCCCATTACCAACCCTGGGGCACCCCGCCCACATAGGCCACACCCACCCAAAATTGCCTTTTACTATAATTTCTTCATTTCTACACTGATTTACTTCTAGTTGATACTGAACTACTCTTATGACAATATGGTCAATCTCAACTATGCATGGCCCCATTAACAACCCTGGGGCGCCTTGCCCACATAGGCCACACCCACCCAAAATTGCCTTTTAATATAACTTCTTCATTTCTACACCCATTCACTTCTAATTGATACTGAACTTCTATTATGACAATACGGTCAATCTCAACTATGCATGGCCCCATTACTGACCTTGGGGCGCCCCCCCCCCACATAGGCTATACCCACCCAAAATTGCCTTTTACTATAACTTCTTCATGTCTACACCATTTCACTTCTAATTGATGCTGAACTTCTCTTATGACAATACGGTCAATCTCAACTATGCATGGCCCAATTACCAACCCTGGGGCCCCCATGGGTCAAACATGTGGCGTGGGGATACGCGTCGGCCTCTGCCGCGCCATTTCTAGTTGAGATTTGTTTTTGCATATGCACACTTCCCTGTATGGAAGTGGCATGCATTCACTGATTTTTTTCCCCAAAAAATCAGCCTCTTGCTTTCCTTATTGCAAAAGGTAAAAAAAGGCTGTTTTCCCATGAATATGCCAAACTTTTCCAATAAACTCAATACTGTAGTTGGATTGTTGAGTTTATTAGAGAGCATTAATTCCTTAGCACTAAATTATACAAAGTTTAGAAAGCATTAAAAATGCACAATTAATATTATGCAATTTATAATTGTATTAATAATGTTTAATTTTTCCCAATTTCGTGGTCTATCATGCTCCACCCCCCCACCCCCCACCCCCCCCCCAAAAAAAAAAGGCACAGGCTGTAAAACATAAAACAAAACAAAAGGCAGCTTAGACTATCAACATGCTTGTTGTATTTTTCACCGAAAAGTTTGTTCACTTCTTTAAATGACCAGTTATAGTATCATAATACATGTACATGTGTATATCATAATATATCATAATATAAAATTGTGAACTTATGAAAACAAAATTCAAAATTCAGTTACAAATTAAGAATATATTTTAATGTGTGAAATATGATGTTCAAAACATATAACATGTATTGCATGTATCCGTATTAGCAATGAAATTGGAAAATACGTAATATTCAAACAAGAATTTACATTTAGTTATTGATATTCTTTAGCGTCGCGTATTTAAAATGTACTTGTGCGAGGGTTTTTATAATTTGAGTAGAACAGTGGAATGTGTGTTTTCATTAGCTTTAGAATTATGAAATAACTTAAGCTCAGACAAGTGCAAAAATTGTTTGGTACAAAATCAATTAATGTATTTTGAAACTCTGCACCAATGCAAAATTTCGGAATTTTTAAACAGACATTATTTTGTGCTGGATCTTTTAGATGATCACATGCCTGGGCAATCCCTGTCTTAATTGTTAAGGTAAGTGATCCTCTAAAATATTCTTGTTTCTGAAACTAGGCTCAGCTGGCAAGTTGTTTTTATCCCAATATTCAAAGATAATTTGCTAGAATGAGTATTGAATGTGATTTGAACAATGTGAGTTATGAAAACAACCTGTATTCAGACATTACTGGGTTTATTTGACTAATTGCAGCTTGCTTGAGCCTGGTTCTTTTGAGATGATACATGTATGAAAAACACAGCAACAGATTTAAAAATAAAAAATCAGTTAATGCGAACAATTTATTTTATCTTAAAGAATCAAATCTTTCATATTTAATAGAGTGAATAAATATAACATTTTAAAGGCTTTAAAATGAAAAATTACTTAAAATATATATTTAATATCTCTGTAATTGGATGCCTAATATCTCTGTAACCGGATGCCATATTTGTCCATTTCAGTTCCAGTCCACATCAAGCAAGTACCGCAAGTCCTACTCCTATGCCGACCTTCAGCGTGCGCTGGCTCTGGTCCAGCAGAAGCACATGGCTGTGCAGACCGCTGCAGACATGTGCGGGATCCCAGAGTCCACTCTCCGGGACCGGGTCAAAGGCAAGGTCAAGCAGGGAACCACAAAGTCTGGACCCCCACCTGTGCTTGCGGCAGAGGACGAGGGGCTTCTGGTGGAATACCTGCACCAATTGTGCAGCTTCGGCTACAGCTATTCGCGAACAGACATCATTAACCTCGCCACAGACTATGCTATAATCCTTGGTAAGCGCGATCCTACTGACTGGCTGACGCACCAGTGGTATTACAAGTTCCTTGAGCGCTGGCCTGGGCTTGAAATCAATCGTGCCTCCAGTACCAAGAAGCAGTTTGAGAAAGCTACCTCCGTTGACAGTCTAAGTAGGTATTTTGTTCACCTGCAAGAGCTTATCGATAAATATAACCTTTCTAACAAGCCGGATTCAATCTTCATGATAGACGAAGTGCTGATAGAACTTGACAAAAGTCCGCCTGGGCTTACCTCGTGGAAGCATTTTATGAAATTCGAGAAGTGTCAAAAGAGAAACAGTATTTTACCATCAATGACAGTGATAGCTAGTGGCAATGCTTCGGGCGCCAGATTGCCAGCGTTCTTCATTTTTCCTGGTAAGACAGTGAGCTCTGAATCCATTGAGGACTGTTCACCAGGGACTGGAGCTACGTGTAGTGACGATGGGCTGACTAACTGTAATGTGTTCCAGTTGTACCTGGAGAACCACTTCCTTAAATTCATTGAAAGGAAGGATGAGGAAGAGGCCATCTTAGTGCTGTTTGACGGACACAGGACGTTCATGTCTCCAGCCATCGTGGACATGTATAAGACACAGAACGTTCACCTGGTTCCCATACCACCCAGTGGTTCCCAGTGCCTGTCCAGTTTGGACAAGGGCATCTTTGGGGACATAAAAACAATCTTTGATAGGGAGAGTGACGCTTTCATGGAAACTGAGGTCGAAAAATCCATTCACTCAAATATTTGTGTGGTCGCGAGTAATGCATATAATGACGCAGTTAGCAGTGATACCTTGAAGAACACGTTTAAGAGATACGGCTTGTGGCCATTCAAACCCCAGATTGTTAACAAGAGAATAGATCTTAACACCGCACCACCTGAACCCCCTAGCTTGAGAAGTGAGAAGATGATTATCATCCCACCATCTCTGATTAGGTCGAAGAGAAAAAGAACACAAAAGACAGACTCAAATTTTGTGAACATGGATACTCTACAGACGCAGTTGATGTCAACAAGGAGAAAAAAGAAGATGCTGCCTACGAAGAGGTTGAATTACAGCGGTCGAAAACAGTCTGCAGAATTCTTGGCACGTAAACGTGAACGGGAGCATGAGAAGAAAATGTCGCTGAAGATGAAATTCGTACGGGACATGAGCAGTGTTGGTAGCGTGTCAAAGAAAGGACGGAAGAGGAGATCAATAATGAACCGCCGCAGCAGAAATGACAGTGATTTTGAGACGGATTCGGACTATGAAATTGATGAAATGCTGTCAAGTGAGGAGGATGAAGATGAAGACGATAACCAGGAGAATGCTCAGCGTACAGTGGACATAGCTGTGCAGAGGGAACACTTTGAGAGTGCTCTCAGAAATGAACTTCTCAGCTCACATGGGCTGTACTTTGAGGGGACTCAACGGGAGAAATTCGAGCGGGAATTCGAACGTGTGAAACAGGAAACCGTAAACAAGGAAACAGTGATCACAGAAGAGGTGGTTGAGGAAGCTGTCCTGGACCAGAACCAGGTGCATGCACAGATTGTGGAGCTGGATGGTACGATAAGCAGTCAGACCGTGGTACAGCAGATAGTGTACGGTGATGTGATCCAGCAGACTGTGCCAACTGAGGAGGAGAGAAACCACAGCGTGATTTACACAGAGGAGCCGTCAACGTCTGTAGAAAAGGTAGAGACTGGTCCAACGGTGGTGATAGAGACGGTCCAAGAAGAGATACCCGAGACTGAGATGTGTTGTGTGTGTAAGAAGTTCTACCCGGAGGCTGGGCGGGATGGATATGTGCTGGAGTTCTGCACATGGGGGAAGTGCGACTATGAGGGCTGCTTCCACTGGACCCATCTCAAGTACTGCTGCGACGTGAAAGTGTTGAGACGGCATGACATCTTCTATTGTCCGTGTCACAATCAAGTGTAGTGCATTAGTTTTTGTTGTTGTTGTTTTTCTATTTCTGATCTGCCTCAATGTCAATGTATGTTAAATTGGACATTGAAAAAAACAACTGGGCATTAAATGTACTTTTTTTTTCACTCTTGTACATACTAGTAAATTTGGTAGATTTTAAAGCAACCTTCCTTACGTACATGTATATCCATACATATTATTTGTAAATAATGTATTATACTTCTTAAATACAGGTAAAAAGTCTTTAAATAATATTTCGTTAAAATTGAATGCAATAAATTGTTTGTTTCTCATGAAAAGTCTGATTGATTTAGTAGTTGTATTTTAATATAAAAGGCTTTTAAAACAGTTGTGTTATCTTGTCTTGATCAAACTATAATCAGTGTTCACCCACTTTAAAGCAGCATATTCAATCATTTACTTCATAGGAAAGCTTTAAAACTAAATAAAAAATAGCTTTTTCAACTAAATTAAAACCAGTGCTCCAGCTAGGATTTTAAAAGGACAGGGTGCTTTTTTTTTCAAAAGAGCACTTCAGCCCGTAAGGTCATAGTATCCCTGTCAGTGGCATATATTAATCTTGTTTATGTGATGGCTGGCTTTTCCAGTTGTGACTCATTTTGTGTCTGTAAAACCCTAAATCGCCTGTTGTTGTATCTTATCTAAGATAAAATTACACATGTTGGTAGTAGTAGTCCCCCTTTCCGATTTTGTTTACATCAGTCAGACCACTGAGGAATTAACCCTTTCCATAAGAAGCAAAGTGAAAATGGCTTTTGCAACCAGCATAAAACCAGAACAGCCTGCGAGTAACTTGCAGTCTGTTCAGGTTTTATGCTGTTTGCTGCTCAACAGTATCTAAGGGTCAGAAATGAAGCCTTTTAAACTTTAATCTACATGTAGTAAGAAAGGTCTTTTATTGTCCCCTACCGGTTTCACCGGAGGGGACTTATGGTTTGCGCTCTGTGTGTCTGTCTGTCTGTCTGTCTGTGAGTCTGTGTGTCACACTTTTCTGGATCCTGCGATAACTTTAAAAGTTCTTCATATTTTTACATGAAACTTGAAACATGGATAGATGGCAATATGGACATTATGCACGTCATTTCATTTTGTTCCTACGTCAAAAATTCTGGTTGCTGTGGCAACAAATATATATAAAAAATACGACAATGGTGGAATTTTTGACAATGGTGGAGCCGGTAGGGGACATATATTGCTTGGCAATAGTCTTGTTAAATTTAACTTTCTAAGGGACTACAAATGTCTCAAAATACGTATCTACATGTAAGTGGTAAAGGTTTAAAGGACTGGGGTGGAGGAAAAATATGTGCTCCTGGGCTGTAGCTGATATTTGGCTGCTGATTTGAATTAGAAAATCATGCTATGATAAGTATATCAAACTGAAACCCAGTAAATATCCATGTAATGGTTTGATATATAATGTTCCTTAGCTGGACGGAGAAAGAGCTGCTCCTTATCAATATGTGCTGATATTGCTTAGAAAATGTTGACATTAGTTAATAATTAAGAATAATGTTGTGCATTTATCTCTTGTGTTTTCTAAGACATTAAGAGTTGTATATGTGTAAATAAACAATAATGACAAGTTTTGATGCAGGTAATTAAACATCAGGGATATTAGAGTTGCTTAATACAAAAGTGCTAATCACTTGCAAAATCAAATTATTATCATCCATAAAAACACTGTAAGGCTACTCCAATTTGATTTCTTGGTCTATGGATTTTTTGGAAAAAGTTGAAGAGGCGAGCGAAAAAAAAAAAGTTTTTCAAAACATGAAAATTCCCGAGCGACCGAAGAGTGAAGAATAAAAAATCCCATTTCGATAGAAAAATATTGCATTATCAAGATATACATGTTTAAACAGCTATATTTTACATTCAAATCAATTCTTATACAAAAAATATGTTTTGACCTCATATTTATAGGAGTAAGTTGCATATGACCTTTGACCAGGAAATATACATGTAAACCATATCATTGAAGTGAGGGACACATGTTTACCTACTGCTGCTTATATTTGTTTGAAGTTTTAAACAGTGAAAGCTGTGAAAAGGTATACCATGTTGCAAGCTGTGAAAAGGTATTATAAGGTTGCAATAGCACTTGAAGAGGGACAATTATCAAAATAATAATGACAGACAGTCGGACAAATGTCATGCATATAATCAAATGTCGCTACCTTATTTTAAAAAGGGCCTATCGATGACTAGTACGGTATTGTATTTTTCTGAAATAAATGTATAAATTACAATGAACTTATCTGATGTTTCTGAAATACACGGACCTACATGTAGCTGTTAAACATGTTCCGTCAACTATGTATTTAAAAAATTATAAAACTTTGTCCCTGTGAAACTTTAAGAACCAGCATTTAAATGATTTAATGATTTTATGTTTAATTTTTGTTCACTTAAAATTTGTGATATAGGATAAATTTGCCTACATATAGGGAAATACCGTCCATATGCCCATTTAATGAAGAAAAAAGTATTAAAAAAACTTGCGTCATGTTTCACAATGTTGTTTGAAATTGAACATGCTTCAACGGTATCTGCTGATAGATGCATGTTCGAACGTTAAACACATTCAAATAAGTTACAGAATGTAGAAGATGTGTTTATATTTTAAGGCTTGGCTGCTGAAACTTGTCACCGCAATTTGTTAAAACGGTCACGACAGCGATTCATGTACTGCTCGCGCAGGAAGCTAATTTTTTTTTATCGTTTCGATCAAACTTTTTAGCGTCTGCAGTTATCGATTAAAAAGGTTACGAAACACTATATTTGTCATTCGTATTCAGCGTCAAAATCGTTTCTGATAGATCATGTTTTTTTGTTTTTTCTTTCACAAATTAAAAAAATACATGCGCTATGGTTACAAAAGGACACAAAAATGAGTGCGAGCGGTAATTTTTTAAATTTTTTCCATTTTGAAAAAATAGGTGCGGCAAATCCGACGACCAGCAGATCAATTTGGAGTGGCCTAATACTGATTTGTAAAAAGTTAGTTCTCTGTTATTAAATAAAAGTCAAGTGTAACAGTTTCCAAACTACATTTTCGAGTAATTTTAATTTTAATCAGGAATTTAACAAAAAATGGTTTTGTTGGATTAATGATCTTGAGGACAGATACATACTAGTTCATGAGTTTTATTGACCCGTGGATGTTTTAAAGTTTGATTCATATTGCACAAAAACTTATATGTGTAAAAACAAGCACAAAAATGTTTTTCCCCACGCTTTTTGAAAAGCTTGGGGATATTGTGGTATTCTCCACCGTCCGTCTGTCTGTCCGTCCTGGCCACTATCTCCTCCTACACTATTAGCACTAGAACCTTGAAACACACATGGTAGCTATGCGCATATGTGTGACCCTGCACTATTTGAAATTTTGATCTGAACCCCTGGGTCAAAAGTTATGGGGGTTGGGGTGGGGCCGGGTCGGAGATGTTTACTCAATTTTTTCGGTTATTTTACTATAATTTCTTCATTTCTACACCGATTTTCCTCAAATTGATACCAAACCTCTCTTATTAAAATACGGTCAATCTCGACTATGCATGGCCCCATTACCAACCCTGGGGCGCCCCGCCCACATAGGCCACGCCCACCCAAAATTGCCTTTTACTATAATTTCTTCATTTCTACACTGATGACTTCAAATTGATACTGAACCTCTTTTATGACAATACAGTCAATCTCAACTATGCATGGCCCCATTACCAACCCTGGGGCACCCCGCCCACATCGGCCACGCCCACCAAAAATTGCCTTTTACTATAATTCCTTGATTTCTACACCAATTTACTTCAAATTGATACTGAACCTCTCTTATGACAATACGGTCAATCTCAACTATGTATGGCCCCATATGCAACCCTGGGGCACACCGCCAACATAGGCCACGCCCATCCAAAATTGCCTTTTACTATAATTTCTTCATTTCTACACTTATTCACTTTTAATTGATACTGAACTTCTCTTATGACACAGTCAATCTCAACTATGCATGGCCCCATTACCAACCCTGGGGCGCCCCTGGGTCAAACATGCGGTGTGGGGATACGCGTCGGCCTCTGCCGCGCCATTTCTATTTATTATTTAATCTAGTCTTTTCTTTTAAAAGGTGAAAGAAAAAAAGCTTAAATGTGAAAGCAAAACAAAAACAAAATGTGCACATGGAGCTAAAATTTTCCAGCCATTGTACGTATAAACGTGGACAATGATGATTTCGTATATTACATTTAAAATGATGATTCCAGACTTAAAGCATGATTTCAGCCATTTGTATGTGATAGTAATATTCTTAGCTGAAGACAGTTACATGTATTATCCATTTGTAAGTCTTTAAATGCTTGCTGATGAAGGATGTTCATTGCCTCATGAAGGTGGTCAGTCTTGGATTTATATGTGCCGTGCTCTGTTAAAAGGGAGTTTAATGCATGTGCGTAAAGTGTCGTCCTAGATGCAGTCCACACAGGCTAATCAGGGACAACACTTCCTGCTTTTATGATATTTTTATGCCCCCGGTAGGGTGGCATATAGCAGTTGAACTGTCCGTCAGTCTCTCAGTCTGTCTGTCCGTCCGAAAACTTTAACATTGGCCATAACTTTAACAATATTGAAGACAGCAACTTGATATTTGGCATGCATGTGTATCTCATGGAGCTGCACATTTTGAGTAGTGAAAGGTCAAGGTCAAAAGTCAAAAAATACAATCCAAGGGAAGTAATAAGCTTTAAAAGGGAGATAATTTCAAAACCTGCCAAATGATGTATTGAAATTTTATTTTAAAGCAGCGCAATAGGGGCCATTGTGTTTCTTACAAACACATCTCTTGTTCGTTTCTAGAAAGTCTCTTTTTATTAAAAATCTTGTTGAGGCAGAAAGTGTTATTCCTGATTAGCCTGTGCTGTGTGGTCTTCTCAGAGGGTGACTCAAATATACTTTATATTCATTAAACACTGAAACTTGTTGAGGGTAAGCAATCATCATGTTTGTTGTAATTGTCACTTTTGTTGAAAGTTAATAAACTCATTCAATCTTTATGATTTTTTTTCATTTATTTATGCACGTATCGATACACCGGGTATTATTTGTTGCTAGTTTTCACCGATTTCCTCCGTTTCAATGTCAAAAGTCATCTACAAATTGTTATAACCTTTAAGAGTTTTGATGTAGCAGTAAAGGTGGTGCATTATTTTCCACCCCTGATAGGTTTCTGAAATCCCATTGGATAAACCATTTTCTGTGTAAGAATAAAAAGCTGTCAATCCAGCTGTGTGCAAGGCAGGTTTGTTGGAACTTAGGGTTGTTAGTAAGACATGGAGCTTTCTTGTAAACAAGTACATACAATGTAATCAATAGCTAAGTACTAGTTTTACAGTTTAATCCTTCTTTAATGTGTGTGTCAGCTGACTTAAGCATACTTGTATAGCTGTAAAAGTATGCTTCACGATGACACATTTACAGTATTCAAGCTTCGGAATTCAGTACACGTGTAGTTGCACATTTGAAAAGACTGGTTTCAGTATACAGACTTCCAAGCCGAGTACCACGGGTTTGATCCCTTTCCCAGCCACACTTGTGTGGGTATTGGTCGAGAAATCCTTTTTGAAGCCATTCCCCACCCATCTTTGATTGAACTGGGGTTGATGTCAGCCACTGGCATAAGTATGTGCACCTAGAAAAGTAATGACCCAGAAAAAACATGAGTGGTAAACAGACTGCGGCAATATGACTGAAAACTGTTGAAAACTACAACAAATCTAACAAAGCAAAATAAGAACATGAAATATATCACTGAAATGTGACAATTAGACCATATGGCTTTGTGAGTAAGCCTCATCTTGGCCACATAACATGTGCAGATTAATGTCATAAAATCATGTCTACGGCCAATTTTCCTCTACTTTTGTTTTAAGTAGGGCCATATGTGCACTTGGTATTGTAAAAAACCCTTAGATTATCTTCCCTTGGCAGGAATAATGTAAGTGAGTTACAGTTATAACTGATCATCTTCATAGAACTGAATTACTGTAAATAAATTCAATTAAATCAACACAATTTAATTCAACCATAACATGTAAGGATAATTTTCAACAATGTTTTGATAAAAGATTTATTCCTAAGATAATGGGCAATATTTATCACAATTATTCTGAAGACATCAAGTTAAATGGGAGGATATTTCGTGTTAATTTCAGTATCTGTCTGGCTGTAAACTAACTTGGTGTTAAATTAAAACATTCTTATTTCAAATTAATTTTAACCAGTTATTTGTTAACATCAAAGTCTAAAAGTTTGTCCCAATATAAGGATAATGTAATTAATTAATTAGAATGTTGATTTTGCTCTTTATAAATGGTTACAGTCCACGCACAAGGATGCAGACGGGAGGCGGAAAACTACAACGGGCGAGGAATGGTCAGGGGTGATAACCCCAAAAAAGGGTTAGGGTAAGGATTAGGGGTCGGGTTAGGGTTAGGGTTGGGTTTAGGCAAACCCTAACCCGACCCCTAACACTTACCCAAACCCTAACCCTCTAACCCCCTCTTGCGCAATACCATACCATGCCTCGCCCGTTGTAGTTTTCCGCCTCCCTATGCAGACTGCTTCAATTTAATATTAGTGATAAATTCTCATTAATCCAGTGAAATAGTTTGATGCAACATTATCAAGTTCAAGAAGTCACACTATAACTGCTACATCACACATGATGGGAAAAAAATGAAACCAATTTTTGCGATTATAAGAATGAGTTATTTCGCAAAAATAGCAGTTAATTTAACATCACACAAATAAGTTTAGTGTGTAATGATAATGTGTATCATATGAAACTTCCTTTAAAGGTATCATTATTATGCCCCCCTTCTTCTATTGTTTTGCACATGTCGGTCGGTCGATTGGTCCGTCCACCAGTTGGTTTCCAGATGATAACTCAAGAACGCTTTGGCCTAGGATCATGAAACTTCATAGGTACATTTGTATATTGATCATGACTGGCAGATGACCCCTATTGATTTTCAGGTCACTAGGTCAAAGGTCAAGGTCATAGTGACTCGAAATAGTAAAATGGTTTCCGGATGATAACTCACGAATGCTTTGGCCTAGGATCATGAAACTTCATAGGTACATTGATCATGACTGGTAGATGACCCCTATTGATTTTCAGGTCACTAGGTCAAAGGTCACAGTGACTCGAAGTAGTTAAATGGTTTCCAGATGATAACTCAAGAATGCTTACGCCTAGGACCATGAAACTTCATAGGTACATTGATCATGACTGGTAGATGACCCCTATCGATTTTCAGGTCACTAGGTCAAGGTCACAGTGACAAAAAAACGTATTCACACAATGGCTCCCACTACAACTGACAGCACATATGGGGGGCATGCATGTTTTACAAACAGCCCTTGTTCCTCCTTTGACTTACCCTCTACATAACAATTAAACTTAATACTGACTTCTCAACTGGGACCTCAAATCATCTCTCATTTAAACATCTTAGAATTGAACCTACATCTTGATTTAGTGAAATGGTTGGGTCTAGCATTAAGTGATTCAATTGCTCATTAAGAGCTTTTATATACACACTTTTTTTCTGGCTTAAGATTTCTTGTTTATTAAAGCTTGTTAAAAGCTGTAACAAAGATTGCCATATTTGTAAATCTACTCTATACTCAAGCACACTTCAATAAGAACTAGCGTTTCCTGTAAGGGTGAACAATTTGGTAGCAAATGTAAAATTAATAATAATGTCATTCAGCTCCTGATGACATGTATATACATGTAGGACTCAAACTAAACTAATTTTGCAGTGCTCTATGAAAATGGGGTTTAATATGTGAATAAAGTGTCATCCCAGATTACCCTGGTTGGACTGCACAGGCTAAACTGGAATGACACTTTCCAATCATGCATTAAGCCCTGCGTGGCTCAAATATTGTTGTAAATTATTCTATTCTTACTTAAGTTTGTCATAAGATCCTTATAAGGGAAGGACCCTGTTCCTATGTTACAGCTGCTGGAGAAAATATTCAGTTTCCTGTCCAGGAAAACAGACTTCTACACTGGCGGAGAAAAGGGACAATCAGAAAAGGTGGGTACCGGTAACCATGGCATTATATCTTACATGTTATTTATATTTTTAGAACCTTATACACATATTTGTAATGTCATACCAAATGTTATTAACACAAAAAATATAACTGAACTGTGAAATTTCCATGCCATTTATGCAATTATTGAGGACATAATAATAGAATAAATAGATTATTTAATTAAGTCAAGTATTGAATAAAGATTAGGTCTATTGTGCTTGAAACAATCCATTTGAGCAATTGGCCAGACTCAACTTATATAATCTATCAAGCTGTTTCCTCTTTTTTTCTGTCTCTCTGTTTCCAGATGAAATTACACAACTGATATTCTCTATCTCGCTGTTTCCTGATGTTATCAAAATACTCACCTGTTGTCCTCTATGTGATATTATATAAATATTACATGTCTGACAGGGTGACAGTAAATTTGCCAACTTGAGGAAATACTGTCAACCGAGGCGAACAAACTTTTCAAACATGAACAAATTATATGAACCATTAACAATTTTAATATTCAATAATTGTATTTAATTTTAGCAATGAACAACCATTAATATGTTGAGTGGTTCACATTTTCGGGCCGAGCAAAATGAACTTCGCTTTATTCGGAACCGACCTAGCAATCGATTTATCCCATCAATTTTCTTAGTCGTCAATTATTTCTTTAAAAATATATTTCCGAACCAGCTTTCTTTATTTTATTATGCCCCCCCTTCGAAGAAGAGGGGGTATATTGCTTTGCTCATGTCGGTCGGTCGGTCTGTCGGTCCGTCCACCAGGTGGTTGTCAGACGATAACTCAAGAACGCTTGGGCCTAGGATCATGAAACTTCATAGGTACATTGATCATGACTGGCAGATGACCCCTATTGATTTTGAGGTCACTAGGTCAAAGGTCAAGGTCACGGTGACCCGAAATAGTAAAATGGTTTTTGAATGATAACTCAAGAACGCATACGCCTAGGATCATGAAACTTCATGGGTAGATTGATCATGACTCGCAGATGACCCCTATTGATTTTGAGGTCACTAGGTCAAAGGTCAAGGTCACGGTGACCCGAAATAGTAAAATGGTTTCTGGATGATAACTCAAGAATGCATACGCCTAGGATCATGAAACTTCATGGGTAGATTTACCATGACTCGCAGATGACCCCTATTGATTTTGAGGTCACTAGGTCAAAGGTCAAGGTCACGGTGACCCGAAATAGTAAAATGGTTTTCGGATGATAACTCAAGAACGCATATGCCTAGGATCATGAAACTTCACAGGTAGATTGATCATGACTCCCAGATGACCCCTATTGATTTTGAGGTCCCAAGGTCAAAGGTCAAGGTCACGGTGACCCGAAATAGTAAAATGATTTTTGGATGATAACTCAAGAACGCTTTTGCCTAGGATCATGACACTTCATAGGTACATTGATCGTGACTCACAGATGACCCCTATTGATTTTCAGGTCACTAGGTCAAAGGTCAAGGTCACAGTGACAAAAAACGTATTCACACAATGGCTGCCACTACAACGGACAGCCCATATGGGGGGCATGCATGTTTTACAAACAGCCCTTGTTTTCATCACTTTTTGAGTGGTGAAAGGTCAAGGTCATGCTTCAAGGTCAAAGGTCAAATATATGGGGACATAGTGTTTCACAAACACATCGCTTGTTTTTAAATTGGGAATTTTATTTATAATTTCGGTTTGGGATCGGGTCCGTTTGCTTTGGGTATGCCTCCGTTTTGCGGAGGCGCAGACAGTGCTGAAAACCCCCTGGTCCTCTATGTGATATTGTCTCCCTGTTGTCAGATGTTGATGGAGAGTTCCTCTATGTGATTTTGTCTATTGTCTCTCTGTTGTCAGATGTTGATGGAGAAGTTCCATTATGATGATATTGTTTATTGTCTCTCTGTTGTCAGATATTGATAGAGAAGTTCCTCTATGTGATATTGTCTATTGTCTCCCTGTTGTCAGATGTTGATGGAGTATTCCTCTATGTGATATTGTCTATTGTCTCTCTGTTGTCAGATATTGATAGAGAAGTTCCTCTATGTGATATTGTCTATTGTCTCCCTGTTGTCAGATGTTGATGGAGAGTTCCTCTATGTGATATTGTCTATTGTCTCTCTGTTGTCAGATGTTGATAGAGAAGTTCCTCTATGTGATATTGTCTATTGTCTCTCTGTTGTCAGATGTTGATGGAGAAGTTCCTCTATGTGATATTGTCTATTGTCTCTCTGTTGTCAGATGTTGATAGAGAAGTTCCTCTATGTGATATTGTCTATTGTCTCCCTGTTGTCAGATGTTGATGGAGAAGTTCCTCTATGTGATATTGTCTATTGTCTCCCTGTTGTCAGATGTTGATGGAGAGTTCCTCTATGTGATATTGTCTATTGTCTCTCTGTTGTCAGATGTTGATGGAGAGTTCCTCTATGTGATATTGTCTATTGTCTCTCTGTTGTCAGATGTTGATAGAGAAGTTCCTCTATGTGATATTGTCTATTGTCTCTCTGTTGTCAGATGTTGATAGAGAAGTTCCTCTATGTGATACTGTAAAACCATTGAATTTCGTGTGGTATGAATTTTCGTGAATTTTGTTGGTTCGCTGAACCATGAATTCAAGTATCAACGATTATTTATATATTTTTAATCAGAAATTGGTCATTTCCAACATTTTCTTTTGTTGTCGGTTATCCGAGATAATTGTTTTTTGTAATAGTTACTTCACTTCAGTAGGTCACATTACACTATAATTTGACTAATTAAAATATTTCCGAATTGTAAATGATGTTGTTATTTTCCACCCATTTGACGTCAATTATATATGTTTGAACTAAGATGTTTATGATTACTCATTATGGTAAGAACTACACTGATTATAATGATGACTTAGTATGAATAACAAATTAACAGTTTGCAGATTTATTACATAGGTCAATTAGTGCCAATTAAAGTTAAAAGAGACATAACGGTTTTCACACGTGTATTTTGGGGACCTTATTACTCAATTGTTACTACTAGGGTACCGATTGCGCTGAGAATGGCAAATATTGTCCAAACAACATTGATGGCAATTAGCAAGAAGGGACCCACAAATTAGTGCGCCGCTTTATCGCTCTTATCAACAATTATCGATAACACTTCCATGCTTCAGTGCACATTAAACTCAAGTCTTGCTGTCAATACAGATTAGTAGATTATGCTTCATTATTACTCTGGTTGTTTTAATAATAGTTTAATAATTATGACGGTCAGTCTTCCCCGAAAATGTGAAATCCACAAAATTATGTGTCAATGAATTAGTTGTTTTTTATTTAACCACGAAATTTCATACCGACGAATTTCTATACGTTAACAGTATTGTCTATTGTCTCCCTGTTGTCAGATGTTGATGGAGAAGTTCCTCTATATGATATTGTCTATTGTCTCTGTGTTGTCAGATGTTGATGGAGAAGTTCCTCTATATGATATTGTCTATTGTCTCTCTGTTGTCAGATGTTGATGGAGAAGTTCCTCTATATGATATTGTCTATTGTCTCTCTGTGGTCAGATGTTGATGGAGAAGTTCCTCTAAATGATATTGTCTATTGTCTCCCTGTTGTCAGATGTTGATGGAGAAGTTCCTCTATATGATATTGTCTATTGTCTCTGTGTTGTCAGATGTTGATGGAGAAGTTCCTCTATGTGATATTGTCTATTGTCTCTCTGTTGTCAGATGTTGATGGAGAAGTTCCTCTATATGATATTGTCTATTGTCTCTCTGTTGTCAGATGTTGATGGAGAAGTTCCTCTAAATGATATTGTCTATTGTCTCCCTGTTGTCAGATGTTGATGGAGAAGTTCCTCTATATGATATTGTCTATTGTCTCTCTGTTGTCAGATGTTGATGGAGAAGTTCCTCTAAATGATATTGTCTATTGTCTCTCTGTTGTCAGATGTTGATGGAGAAGTTCCTCTATATGATATTGTCTATTGTCTCTCTGTTGTCAGATGTTGATGGGGAAGTTCCTCTATGTGATATTGTCTATTGTCTCTCTGTTGTCAGATGTTAATGGAGAAGTTCCTCTATGTGATATTGTCTATTGTCTCTCTGTTTTCAGATGTTGATGGAGAAGTTCCTCTATGTGATATTGTCTATTGTCTCTCTGTTGTCAGATGTTGATGGAGAAGTTCCTCTATATGATATTGTCTATTGTCTCTGTGTTGTCAGATGTTGATTGAGAAGTTCCTCTATGTGATATTGTCTATTGTCTCTCTGTTGTCAGATGTTGATGGAGAAGTTCCTCTATATGATATTGTCTATTGTCTCCCTGTTGTCAGATGTTGATGGAGAAGTTCCTCTTTGTGATATTGTCTATTGTCTCCCTGTTGTCAGATGTTGATGGAGAAGTTCCTCTATGTGATATTGTTTATTGATTCCCTGTTGTCAGATGTTGATGGAGAAGTTCCTCTATGTGATATTGTCTATTGTCTCCCTGTTGTCAGATGTTGATGGAGAAGTTCCTCTATGTGATATTGTCTATTGTCTCCCTGTTGTCAGATGTTGATGGAGAAGTTCCTTTATGTGATATTGTCTATTGTCTCCCTGTTGTCAGATGTTGATGGAGAAGTTCCGCAAGTATGAGAGGCAGGCCCAGGAGAAGCAGGCTGCCCTGAAAGCTGAGAGGGAGGAGGAGGAGAGGAGGAGGCAGGAACGAATACGCAAGTAGGGCATAGGACATCTCACTTAGTATCCTTGTGCTGTTAGAGCAACATCCATGAGTACTGCATATACCAAATTCGGAAATAATGTTTATGTTTTGATATGTGACAGCATTCCCTGGAACTATAGATAGTAACAAATATTGGTGAATGTTGGGTTTTCAATGCTTGAGCTAGGTGCTGTTTTGTCAAAAGCGCACTTTAGTGCACGTGGTCGTATTATCATAGTACATGACTGTGTTTTCATGTAAAGCATGCTTTCTATAAGTAATCAAACAAATTTGAATGTGCTAATTTAGCTAATTTATTGAAACTACTATTATAATTTGCTGTATGATAATGTGATTGGTTCAAAACAAGGCATGGCGGATCTCCAAAAGGGCAGCATGGGACTTAGGGGCGACAGCGTGCTGCGCCCTTCCACTTAGATCTAGCTGAAGCACTGTTTTTATGCCCCCGAAGGAGGGCATATAGTGATCGCACTGTCCGTCCGTCTTTCCGTCACACTTTGCGTTTAGGTTTCGAAAAATGCTCATAACTTGTATGTTGCTTCAGATGTAACATTCATATTTGGTATGCATGTGTATATGGACCCCTTTGACCTTGAACTTACATGTTGTGACCGCGTTTAGGTTTTGAAAAATGCGTTTAGGTTTCGAAAAATTCTCATAACTTCTATAAAAGTGTTTATCGGGGGCAAATGTCATCCTATGGAGACAGCTCTTGTTTTTATTTATCTTAACTAATTGAGTGGCGGGAACTGCTAGTTTCCATGGCATATGTTGAGTTATTGTATGTGAGAAAATTGGGCTTAATACAATTGCATAAATTGTTGTCCCAGATCAGGGATGACAATTTCTGCTTTTATGGCATATTTCGTTTTTTTAAAGGGAGTATCTTCTAAATGAAAATCTATGTTTAGGCGGAAAGTGTTGTCCCTGATTAGCCTGTGCATAGACTTATCTGGAAAGACACTTTTCGCACATCCACAGATTTCCTAGAATGAGGTTTATTGAATTGTTGCATGTTACCTTGCAGGAAGAAAGAAGAGGAGGAGGCAGCCCTCAGTGAGCCCAAGATCAAAGAGCTGACAGAGGAGGAGGCAGAGAAACTGCAGCAGCAGCTAGACCAGGTACGCTGGAGGGTCAGACTCAGAGTATTGTTTTGGGGAAAATGGGCTTAATGCATGTGCGTTAAGTGTCGTCCCAGATAAGCCTGTGCAGTCTGCACATGCTAATCTGAGAAACATTTTCAACCTAAACTGGATTTTTTCAATAAGATGATGAGACTTTTTTTAATGAATACCATAAAACCGGAAATTGTCTTCCTTGACTAGCTTGCGAAGATTGCACAGACTAATTTGGGATTGCATTTTTACGCACATGAATGAAGTCCAGTTTTCTCAGATTGAGGCTCTGTCAGTAGAAACTCTGTCTGGGACTGAACTTGTTGTTGTGGAAAGCTATATGCCTTTGATGTTTTTCTATGAAGATGATCTGTTTGCCTTATGGTTGACTGTCTAGTGCCATGCTAATTACTGTTCTTTAACTTCTCAGACAAGTTTGCTACTTACCACAGTTGAGTTTAATTTTAAGGTCAAAATACAGCACTATTAAGATTTTTTTCAAATATTTCATGAAAAGCGAAATAGCTGGAATTTATATCTATGATTTTAAATTTGTCACAACCGTCTAAATTCTTAAGCTTTTTATGCATAAGATAGTAACACTTCCTGCAGCCTCAGTATATGTATGTAAATTTGGCATGGAGGGTCCTCATTAACTTAAAAACCATTTAAAATGGATTTCTTGATATTTCTGTAAGGCTCAATCATGAAGCACTAGCCAAGGCTTGTACTGCAGATTTGCTGAGGCTCGATATATAAACTAACCTTTACTCCTCACTAACAACCCTATTCTCTATGCTCAACTGTATGGTAAAACAGAGTTATAATGTACATTTTGCTTATTTGTATGAATAATTATTATACCCACAATACCAAGGTCAAGGTCTCAGTTTTAAACAAATGGTTAGCATTTCTGCTCGAATAATTGACGATAGTCACTGATAGCTTAAGTTTTTCTCGGTTTTCTTAACTGAAGACAGTGTTAACTTAATCTTTTACCAGTCAGATATGAGTTACGACATGTTTTTAGTCTTGTAGGATATCAAATAGAATTTAAGACACTTCTTACTAATACTAGATTCAAGTTTTAAAGCCTTCATTTCCAACCCTTATATACTGTTACTCGCAGGCTGTTCTGGCTTTATGCTGCTGCATATGGCCATTTTCACTTTGCTACTGAGCGAAAAAAGGTTGAAATGGACACAGTGCGCTCATGGCCTATTTCAGAAAAAAGTCGAGACAAAAGTGGAGCCTGAGGCTGATAAGCCTGCTGTGGAAGAAGTTCCTCCTGCAGAGAATGGACCAGCTGAGGAGAAGAAGGAAGGAAATAAGGTGAGAGCATGGGATTGTAGTACATTAGGGCAACGGTATTTATCACATGCCATACCCTGTTTCCCATGTAATATAACCATTACATATTTTTAGCTCACCTGTCACGAAGTGACATGGTGAGCTTATGTGACCGTGTGATGTCAGGCGTCTGTTGTGTGTATGTGCGTGCGTGTCCGTCAACAATTTGTTTGTGTAGACAGCAGAGGTCACAGTTTTCATCCAATCTTAATGAAATTTGGTCAGAATGTTTATCTTGATGAAATCTGGGTTGGGATTGTATTTGGGTCATCTGGGGTCAAAAACTAGGTCACTTGGTCAAATAATAGAAAAACCTTGTGTAGGCAATAGAGGTCACAGTTTTCATCCAATCTTTATGAAATTTGGTCAGAATGTTTATCTTGATAAAATCTGGGTTGGGATTGTATTTGGGTCATCATGGGTCAAAAACTAGGTCACTAGGTCAAATAATAGAAAAACCTTGTGTAGACAATAGAGTTCACAGTTGTCATCCAATCTTGAAGAAATTTTGTCAGAATGTTTATCTTGATAAAATCTGGATTGAGATTGTATTTAGGTCATCATGGGTCAGAAACTAAGTCACTAGGTCAAATCATAGAAAAAACCTTGTGTAGACAATAGAGGTCACAGTTTTCATCAGATCTTAATGAAATATGGTCAGAATGTTTGTCTTGTTAAAATCTGGGTTGGAATTGAATTTGGGTCATCAAGGGTCAAAAACTAGGTTACTTAGGTCAAAGCTAAAAAACACACTTTTGATGACAGTAGAGGCCACAGTTTTCATCTAAGCTTAATACAATTTTACCAGAATGTTTATCTTGATGAAATCTGGGTTGGGATTGTATTTGGGTCATCTGGGGTCAAAAACTAGGTCACTAGGTCAAATCATAGAAAAACCCTGTGTGGACAATAGAGGTCATAGTTTTCATCTGATCTTAATGAAATATGGTCAGAATGTTTATCTTGATAATATCTGATTTTGGATCGTATAATTAGGTCACTGTTTGTCAGAATGTATTAATTTATGAAATCTGGCTTGGGATTGTATATGGGTCTGATAAGAATTTAAGTCATGTAGCAAGGTTAGTCAGGTGAGCGATTCAGGGCCATCATGGTCCTCTTGTTTTATATTACACATGTGTAATAGTGTTTTCATTGGCTTAGTTTTCGTTTATTGACCAATCGCATTTTGTTATTTTGCTGAAATGACGTTGCAACGTCAAATGACGTCACGAAATGTAAACAACATTCGGGATTTATCATTATGTTTGCGTAAATATTTATTTAATTTGCTCATTTAAAAGCATGTGATAAAAAAGATAAAGATCAGACACTCTTTGTCATATCAAACCATATTTTATTAAACTCGTCCAGGAAATTCATTAGTAAGCTCGCCAAAGACTCGCTTTCTAACAAAATTCCTGAACTCGTTTAATAAAATATGGTATGATATGACAACTCGTGCCAGATCCTATATGTATTAAAAGCCATTTTGTGCGAAATTGGGTCCAATGCCATATGTGGACAGCGTAGTGTCAGACCAGCCTGTGCATTCACCAAATCTGGTTATGTCTGGTAATTGGACCAAGTAATCTTGCTTAACGCTAGAGAATATGGTGGCTTTTGACCAGACTGCGCGTTTGCTGAGGCTTGTCGAGAGATACAGTAGCCACAGACCTATTTTCTCATGATGCAGTTCGATAAATTGAATAAAATGAGAATACATGAGATTAAAAGCTTTTGGTTGGTTTAAAACATTTTGAATTTACTGTGTGGTTAACAATTATTAATTCAAAATTATTAAACTGGGAAGAATTAACACTGTCTTTATAGAAGGTTAACGGTTTTCTTTTGTTTGATAAATGTACTGATCGCTCTTTAACTCTTGCTTTCATCATTAGGCAGTAAACTGTTCTTTTATCATATTTTACATCATAATCTCAATGAAACAAAATTTGCTGTTACTTTTCAATTACATAATTATCCCATTTTCTTCCAGTTATTGGATATAAACACATACATTTTGATCTGAAATAATCAAAGCTGAAATTTCAAGCTGAAACTCTTGTTAGAAATAAAATACAACATTTCTATGGGATTTTTGTAAACAACTATTTCAATATGGCATGTTATAACTTGTATTAAAGTCATATGGGCATTTTTCACTGTCGAATTGAGCTGAAAAGAATTAACAGGTCAAAAGAGTTAGTTAAAATGTGGTAACTGACCAATTATCTACAACTCATCTTGCTACCAGTTGTTTATAAAAACATATATATTATATTTGATATTTTACATGACTCACCCAGTCCTCTAAGCTGAAATGATCCGTAAAACAAAATTGTGTCTTTGTGTCGTATGAACGAATCTGCATGAAAAGTACATTAAAACTCACATCGTACATCGAATCATTTCTGTCATCAGTTGTCAAAACGAAAGTACGGTTAATATTCAAATGCATTATTTTTCTATTTCCGGGATATTGTTTTAGTATGTTGATGCTGAATTAACAAATATAAGTGTATATGAAGTGAAAACACCAAAAATAAACACCGGTTGCGATAGACACCTATAAACTGTTAGATGTCCATAATATCACTTTAAGTGTCTGTGCTGTTCACTGTGTTACAGTAGATGTCCATAATATCACTTAAAGTGTCTGTGCTGTTCACTGTGTTACAGTAGATGTCCATAATATCACTTTAAGTGTCTGTGCTGTTCACTGTGTTACAGTAGATGTCCATAATATCACTTTAAGTGTCTGTGCTGTTCACTGTGTTACAGTAGATGTCCATAATATCACTTTAAGTGTCTGTGCTGTTCACTGTGTTACAGTCAGATGAGGAGGAGGATGAAGATGCTAAAGGGAAACTGAAGCCAAACTTTGGAAATGGTGCAGACCTTGAGAAATACTCCTGGACTCAGAGCTTGTCAGAGTTAGAAGTATGGGCTTCTTTTAGTATGTTTTCAGTTTTTAGGTCATATGATCACATATAGGATTTTAGGATACCATTTTGTCCGTTTCCCATCAGTGAGTGGGTGTGTGGGTGGATGTTTTCTTCTAAGGACTTCTGTTGCTGAACAGCAGGGCAGATTTTAATTAAACTTCAAAGGATTGACTCTTTCATAGTTGTTCAAATCATTCTAGTTGGTTTGCCACTGAAACTAAGAAAATATATATTTGAAAAATGGAAACTTTGAAAACCTTCTTTGAAACCACAAGGGTCATGAGGTTTTATTCATGAATTTGGTGTGTTACATCATCTTGTGGTTCTCTGATGAGTTTGTTAAAATCATGCCATTGAAGTCAAAACTGGCTATGCCCCAGGGGTCACATAATTAATGTTGACTTGTATAGTAAATCAATAAAAAAAATCGTTTATGAAACCACAGGGTCCGAGGTTTAATGTTTGGTGAGTAGCACCATATGATGGTTTCTACAAAGTTTGTTCAAATAATCCCCCTATGGACAAAACTGGCCCCTCCTTGGGGTTACTTGTTTTCTTTTAATGTTTATAGTAAAAAAAAATCTTCTCTTAAACCTCTGGCCAAGAGGTTTGGTATTTGGCATATATCATTGAAATGATGGCCCTCAACCAAGTTTGTTCAAATCATGCCCTCGGGTAAAAACTGCCCACACCAAAAGGCTACAAGATAAATGCAGATATATGTAAATAATGTTAACCATCTTATTCTTTGAAACTAAAATGATCAGGGGTTAACATTTGGTGTGCGACAGGTGGTCTTCTACTAAGTTTGTTTAAATAATTCCCCTGGGGTCCCTATTGGCCACAATAAGGGGCTACTTCTTGTTCTTGTATGCTTTAAGTGAAAACTTTAATTTATTCTTATAACGTCTCAGACCTCATCAAGTATCAAATATTTCTACAAATGTCATTGTTTTTCAGGTGGTCATTCCATTTGATGTGAAATTTAGAATAAAAAGCAAAGACATTGTTGTCATCATCGAGAAAAAGGTAAGATAAGATTTTTATATTAATATTTTACTGAAAGTTGCTCAATATTTATCTGGAACATTTATCTATTTGATAAGTCTCATTTAGTATTTTGACCAGTTTCAAGGTTGGTGCTAAGAAATCTGAATAAGTAGTAGTGCTGCAACAATACGCCAAAAACCGTATTGCAATATATTGTCAGTTCAAAAACCCGTATTGCAATATATTGCTAACGTGTACCAGAATTATAATTTGCCAGCTAATCACCAAAACCAACTTATTTACATGAACATAACTTTTGTATTGTATGTTTAGGTTCTAGTTATATCCTATTTGGCAATTCTAGCCTTTTTACAAAATGCTTTATAAACACAATTAACTTGTTGTTTGGCTTTACAAAGCATTTTGTTATGCAAGATTAGTATTGTCATTTTGTCCATTGTATATTCCCATTAAACATGCTGTGCAATTGTGTACTGTATAGTGTATACAATAAATCTCTGGGACATTATTAATTAACATTAATTGATTATAAATATGCTGCAAGTACAATATTACCAAGTCATTATTTTATTCAAACTGGTAAAGCATATTTATTGCTCAGTTTACAGTTCAACTATTCTTGCTGACTCCCATGTAACAACGCTTCTCCGTAAACTAGACTTTTTAGAATGCTATTTTTATGTAACAATTTATTTTACTAAACATCGATTTGTTTTGCTTAAATTGATATCATTATTTCGGATGACTTTTCTGGACGAAATGTGAATGAATTTTTGTAAAGTTTTCATACCGGTATGATGAAAATCGTATCGCAATACAATATGCAGATTGCGTATTGCGATATATACCGATATACCGGTATATTGTTGCAGCATTAATAAGTAGCTAAAATGCATGTTTCCAGGAATAAAAATACCATGTAAAGACAAAAATGTTCTTTATTTTGAAGTTATTTACATAATTTTGTAGACATTGGCTTATTGGGCCACTGGTAATGCTAACACTTAAACAAGAAAGTTTATTTTCACAGAGTGTGAAGGCAGGCTTAAAGGGCCACCCCCCGGTGATAGAGGGAGATCTCCAGCACGACATCAAGGTGGAAGAGTCCACGTGGACACTGGAGGATGGCAAACAGCTGAAACTCTTCTTTGAAAAGGTGAAAATCTTGCTACAGTCGGCATTGGCTAATAACTGGGACAGCACTTACCACTTTAATTACATTTTTCTTTTAAAGGACTCTAAATGAAAATCCAGTCTAGGCGGAAAGTGTCGTTTCTGATAAGCCTCTTCAGACTGCACAGGCTAATCTGGGATGACATTTTACATACATGACTTAAGTCTGCAAACAGCAACGCTTCTTTAAGAAGGTGAACTTACTTCAATTTGCCACATTTCACTGCCAAGATAAACAACACAAACAGTTTCTTACTTTGTTAGATCTATTTACATGGTTGAAAGTTTTCAGTATTAATACTGATTTCAGTATTTAGTTAATTATTTATTCAACACAATCAACAGAAACTATGAATTAAGAATCAGATTTAAATATTTTTATGAAATGGAAGGGTTTTGATGAACCTTTTATGGAGGTAGCTCATTTTTATGCTTCCCAAACAGGGGGTTCATGAGCGTCCAAAAACCAGAATGTAATTTGACAATATTGAGGTTGAGTTCCAATCTGGGTCATTTGCATCCAAAAACTAGGTAATGAGGTCAAATCTTAGGAAACCCTATAGTAGTGGGGGACATATTGTGTTTGCCCTGTCTGTCTGTTGGTCTGTTTGCGCCAACTTTAACATTTTGCAATTACTTTTGCTATATTGAAGATAGCAACTTCATATTTGGCATGCATGTGTATCTCATGAAGCTGCACATTTTGAGTGGTGAAAGGTCAAGGTCATCCTTCAAGGTCAGAGGTCAAATATATGTGGCCAAAATCGCTCATTTTATGAATACTTTTGCAATATTGAAGGTAGCAACTTGATATTTGGCATGCATGTGTATCTCATAAAGCTGCACATTTTGAGTGGTGAAAGGTCAAGGTCATCCTTCAAGGTCAGAGGTCAAATATATGTGGCCCAAATCGCTTATTTTATAAATACTTATGCAATATTGAAGATAGCAACTTGATATTTGGCATGCATATGCATCTCATGGACCTGCACACTTTGAGTGGTGAAAGGTCAAGGTTAAGGTCATCCTTCAAGGTCAGAAGTCAAATATATGTGGCCCAAATCGCTTATTTTATGAATACTTTTGCAATATTGAAGATAGCAACTTGATATTTGGCATGCATGTGTATCTCATGGAGCTGCACATTTTAAGTGGTGAAAGATCAAGGCCAAGGTCATCCTTCACAAGGTCAAGGTCATCCTTCAAGGTCAAACGTCATATAGGGGGACATTGTGTTTCAAAAACACATCTTGTCTTTTCAATATGTAATTTGAGTTCGAATCTGGGTCATGTAAGTCCTAAAAACTAAGTCGCCAGGCAAATCTTAGAAAACCTTTGTCACCTCTATAGAGGGCACATTTATATCAATCTTGATGAAACTTTGTTTGTCTTTACAATATGTAATTTGAGTTCGAATCTGGGTCATATAAGTCCTAAAAACTAAGTCACCAGGCAAATCTTAGAAAACCTTTGTCACCTCTATAGAGGGCACATTTATATCAATCTTGATGAAACTTTGTTTGCATGTTTATCAGGATAAAACCATGGACAAGTTCGAATAGGGGTCAAAAGTGTCTAAAACTAGGTCACTAGGTAAAGTTCTGATAGTTGGTTTTCCTCAAACTCATGTGAGTGCTTCAGAGTCATAATTGCCTTCTTTTTAATGTTTATGCTATATCATTATTATAACAGAACAAAAAAATCACAAACCTGATAAATAATCCATATTAGCTTTAAAGCATCACATATTATGGTTGTACAATGTTTAAAACTATTGGGAGAAGAACTGTTCATAACATTCATGACTCAATCCTATTGAAATGTGTTATCTTTATAGGTGCGAGTTCAAATGTGGGACATGTGCATCCACAAACTTGGTTGCCAGGTCTAATCTTAGAAAGTAAAACTTTATCATCCATATAAGCCTTAATTCATCACAGATTATGGTTGTTGACTGTTTTAAACTTCAGTTATTTTTATCCACATTTTTCAAATTCTGTCGTCAGTGTACAATAAATTATCCATAATATTAAATATTTCCACATGGTAGATATTTTAAGACAAAAATTCTGTTGTAATTAACAGGTGAACAAGATGGAGTGGTGGAGTAAAGTAGTCATGACTGATCCAGAGATTAATACAAAGAAAGTCCAGCCAGAAAATTCCAAGGTTAGTGTGTCATTGATCCGGTACAGTGGTGACATGCTCTAAATACAGTGATACTTTGAGACTAATTTTATTCCCTGAAAATAAACTGCTGAAGCCATGTAAGACAAACAGAGGTAGAAAAGTCCTATTTACTTTACACAATGACATTTCCTTTCCAACGTGTTACTGTATTGAAAATTTCAAAATTGCCATCTTACTGAAGTAGAAGCAAAGTAAATATATATGATAAAAAAAACCACATACAATTTGATAAAATTGATACTTGTATATGAGAGAAACGAATGCATTAGTCTGTAATACTAAGTCTATTACAGTGAATTACCTTTCCACCTTTCTTCACCACCAGAAACTACTCTTATTTTTGTTGTTGTTACCTTTTATGATTTGAGTTTCCATGGCATACATTACTTTTGTTTATTTTTTGTTTACAAAGAAATATTATTTAGTTTCAGATTTGGTTAAAAGTAAATACAATTAAGAGTAATAATCAGCAATCAAAAAACACAAGTTTAATATTTAATATTTATATCTGTTATAGTCTGTTATATCTTTTGCAAAGCAAGACTTTCCTTAATCCTTCATATTTATCACAAATAAATACAATATTAAGTTATGATTATCATAGCTTTCATTCCAATTTCAATACAAATACGATTCAATATGGAGTTATGATTATCATAGATATTATTCCAATATCAATACAAATACTAATACACTGTATGATACAATATGTAGTTATGATAACCATAGTTACCATTACCATAGTTATCTGACCTTGATGGTGAAACTCGCGGCATAGTTGAAAAAATGATGTACGACCAACGTCAACAGGCTCTTGGCCTTCCAACCTCGGAAGATCAGAAAAAGAGGGAGGTTATGTCTAAGTAAGTATCCATACCTGGCTTGCCTAGGTAACAGGGCAGTGTGTAAGACTTATGTGTGCGAAGCTTGTGCTATCAACATTTGTTTCAGATGGTCCAGAAAGGCCTGTTTGAGCGTATCGAAGCAACTTCTTTAGCATTTATTTGTAACCACGTACAAGGTTTTGACTTTTTGTGAGGTATTAGCATAGCGGGAAATAATGTCAAAGACAAAATACAGCATGCTGGGATAAATTGTGAACACGTGTTGAATATTAAGAGAAATGCTTTATAAACAGATTTTTTTGTTAAAAGCTTGGATATAAATCAAACATGATTGAAACTAGTTTACCTGTAAAGGGACTGGACAACATGTATGGTGAGGTACACTGTACTTTCATGCAGAGAAATGCTAAAGGAGTTGGTTTATATGCCAAACAGCTTGATTTTTAAGAGGAGATGCTGACCTCAGGGACGGAGCCTTCCTGGCAGAACACAGAAATGGTTTCTGGGTGTAGGTTCGCGTAGTTGATTTTATGTGCTTGAACCCTGTGCACCGCTACTGTTTTACAGTTGTCAGATCTGGACGGGGAAACACGGTCAATGGTGGAGAAAATGATGTTTGATCAGCGGCAGAAAGAAATGGGTCTGCCGACGTCAGATGAGCAAAAGAAGCGTGATGTGATGTCGAAGTGAGTGGGGGCCCATGGAAGCATGGCTCAGCATGCTAGTTTTTGTTGTTGTTGTCACTTTTGTCTGAAGGGCTGGCATTGGTTTTAAAAAGCACTTTGTAAATTTTGTCATTTGGCACCATCTGTTCTTATCTAATCAATTGTCAAGGCTGATATTGTATAGAAAATATGTACAATATTAATCATCTATATTTTAGTCAATTTGAGAGAGAAACAATCAGTCATGGCAATTCATGAACACGAATTAAATATTTTTGTTGGAGCTTGATTAACAAATCAACATTTCTCACCATGTGAAATTTTACTAGATTTGAATAAACATTTCAAGAATTATTAATTATAATTTTGGAATAAACTTCTGTACAGTTCACTTTATTAGTAAAAATAAACAACTTGTACTAATACAGATGTTTGGTATGTTCTCTTACTCTTAACCAGTGCCAGTCATATAACCAGACAGTTAGTAAACAGTTAATGGTCACCATCACAGTCATGTAACTGTTAGAATAGTTTGGAAGTATAAGTACGAGCACAAGCGACTTGAAGCCACGGATTAGGTTCCAACTGGCATTTGTTTTACTCCCTTATATCAATAAACGTGGATAACAGGATTCAAGTTCATGTTGTTGATGTTCATAATGTTACTTCCAAAAGACAAGAGCCTTGCTCTTAGAAAACGAGTTGTAATTCAAGTGCCTAAAGTATCGTCTCAGTTTAGTGTTTGCAGTCTGCGTTGGCTAATAAGGGATGACACTTTAAGCCTTCAATGATTTTTAGCTCACCTGTCACGAAGTGACATGGTGAGCTTATGTGACCGTGTGATGTCTGGCGTCCGTTGTGTGTGGGTCCGTCAACAATTTGTTTGTGTAGACAGTAGAGGGCACAGTTTTCATCCAATCTTTATGAAATTTGGTCAGAATGTTTATCTTGATGAAATCTGGGTTGGGATTGTATTTGGGTCATCTGCGGTCAAAAACTAGGTCACTAGGTCAAAAACTAGGTCACATTAAAGGTCAAATAATAGAAAATCATTGTGTAGACAATAGAGGTCGCAGTTTTCATTCAATCTTTATGAAATTTGGTCAGAATGTTTATCTTGATGAAATCTGGGTTGAAATTGTATTTGGGTCATCTGGGTCAAAAACTAGGTCACTAGGTCAAATAATAGAAAAACGTTGTGTAGACAGTACAGGTCACAGTTTTCATCCAATTCTTATGAAATTTAGTCAGAATGTTTATCTTGATGAAATCTGGGTTGGGATTGTATTTGGGTCATATGTGGTCAAAAACTAGGTCACTAGGTCAAAAACTAGGTCAAATAGTAGAAAAAACCTTTTGAAGACAATAGAGGTCACAGTTTTCATCCAATCTTTATGCAATTTGGTCAGAATGTTTATCTTGATGAAATCTGGGTTGGGATTGTATTTGGGTCATCTGAGGTTAAAAACTAGGTCACTAGGTCAAATAATAGAAAAACCGTCAACAATTTGTTTGCGTAGACAGTTTTTATCCAATCTTTATGCAATTTGGTCAGAATGTTTATCTTGATAAAATCTGGGTTGGGATTGTATTTGGGTCATCTGGGGACAAAAACTAGGTCACTAGGTCAAAAACTAGGTCACTAGGTCAAATAATAGAAAAACCTGGTATAGACAATAGAGGTCACAGTTTTTATCCAATCTTTATGAAATTTTGTCAGAATGTTTATCTTGATTAAATCTGGGTTGGGATTGTATTTGGGTCATCTGGGGTCAAAAACTAGGTCACTAGGTCAAATAATAGAAAAACCTTGTGTAGACAATAGAGGTCACAGTTTTCATCCAATCTTTATGAAATTTGATCAGAATGTTTATCTAGATGAAATCTGGGTTGGAATTGTATTTGTGTCACCAGGGCTCAAAAACTAGGTCACTAGGTCAAATAATAGAAAAACCTTGTGTAGACTATAGAGGTCACAGTTTTCATCTAATCTTTATGAAATTTGGTCAAAATGTTTATCTTGATGAAATCTGGGTTGGGATTGTATTTGGGTCATCTGGGGTCAAAAACTAGGTCACTAGGTCAAAAACTAGGTCACTAGGTCAAATAATAGAAAAACCTGGTATAGACAATAGAGGTCACAGTTTTTATCCAATCTTTATGAAATTTGGTCAGAATGTTTGTCTTGATTAAATCTGGGTTGGGATTGTATTTGGGTCATCTGGGGTCAAAAACTAGGTCACTAGGTCAAATAATAGAAAAACCTTGTGTAGACAATAGAGGTCACAGTTTTCATCCAATCTTTATAAAATTTGATCAGAATGTTTATCTAGATGAAATCTGGGTTGGGATTGTATTTGTGTCACCAGGGGTCAAATACTAGGTCACTAGGTCAAATAATAGAAAAACCTTGTGTAGACAATAGAAGTCACAGTTTTCATCTAATCTTTATGAAATTTGGTCAGAATGTTTATCTTGATGAAATCTGTGTTGGGATTGTATTTGGTTAGTCAGGTGAGCGATTCAGGGCCATCATGGCCCTCTTGTTTATTTAAAGGAAGTCTTTTATAAAGAAAATCTAGTCTAGGCGGTAAATGTTGTCCTAGATTAGCCTTTTTTGACTGCACAATCTAATCTGGGACGACACTACGCCACATGCATTTAACCCCGTTTTCACAGAGCCAGGCACAAATGCACAGGGTTTTGTCTGTGTCAGTCAGTATGTTATCAGCTTTTTAAAAAGATTTTGTTGTAGTAGCATCACAGAAATTAAAGAACTATATTAGACATTTTATAAAATCTCTAGAAACAAGGTACGAATAATATTAAAATTGTTCATACTAGAGCTCTTGTCAACTGATTTACAAAGTCTGCTTTGACTTTTTGTATTAGATAAAACCGTGTGCAGAATTTAGTGTTATTTATGTACTATGATTTTGCAGCAAGCAAGGCTGTTGTTGTTATTGTTGAGGTGTTGGTTATTTTTCAGCCTGTAAAAGATTAACCACGTTATCCCATCCTATTAATCTGATTGACATGTTGAGCTTTACATAAAAAAAAATATTAGGGCCGAGCTTTGTGAAAAGGGGGTTTAATACATGTGCGTGAAGTGTGGTCCCAGATTGTGGACTTCACAGGCTAATCAGGGATGACGCTTTCCGCTTTAATGGTATTTTTCATTTGTTAAAATATCTTCTTAGCGAAAATCCAGTGTAGGCAGAAAGTGTCGTCCCTGATTAGCCTGCACAGGCTAGTCTGGGATGACACAACACACATGCATTAAATCCCCTTTTCACAGAGCACAGCCCATTTTTGTACATTTTAAACTGTGTTTGGTGGACTTTTATTGAAGAGGCATGGTAATAAACCCAACAGCATCGAGTTCAGTTCCAGTACAAATACAAAAGTGGTCTGTTACCCTTTATTGTAATAAGTTTAAATGGGTGTTTGAAAAAGTTTGCATGTATTTAGTGATTTTTATCATATTATGCAAAATTTGCATGATACAATGCTAATGCTAATTACATATATATAACTTCATGTTCACATTATCAGATTCGGGTAGTGAGTCGTAAGTGATGTTGAACAGTGTTCTGATTATTATTGTGTGTATACATGTGGACCATGTATTGTATAAGCAATGTATCTTCACTAAAATTATCACTGGAGACATTCCATCTCAATAGGTTACATTACTGCAACTGACTTGTGAAGCACAGACATTCTTTTTATTTCATTAAATTAATACTTTTTTGATTCATAGATTCTGACTTATTTTGTAGATCTTTAGTTCATGACTTTGTTTACATGTTTATGATGTCTACTATAAGACTTTGTACATAAATGTTTGTCAAACATTTCATTTAACATTTGAGTATCTAAGAAAATCCAAACAAATTAGTGTTTCAAATAATATTGCTTTCATAGTATATTGCCTAAAACCTGTTTTGTCTCTTAGTGCTGCCTGTTTATTCCCCTACCTTGTTATATGAGATTCCATTGCTCTATGATAACATAGGAAAACCAATAAAATATGCTTTGTATTTTTAGCTCTGCAAGATACAATGTACTTTTGTGAGAAGTATATGTAAAAAGGCCAACAAGAATTTCAATAGCCTTGAAAACTAGATTTTATTGCCCTTGGCTTAAATTTTGTAATGCACATTATCATCTTATGGTAGTTAAATAGTACAGTTTGGAATACATAGAAGTTTGATAAGAGTTATTTCAAATTGTTTGTTCTGATAATTTTGAATGTAGAAAATTGAACAATGAATGAAAGTGAGGCAAGGCAGATATTTGTGGTCGATTGCATCTAGCTAGCAGCAGGATTTTGCATCAAATGTTACCTCTAGAACAAGTTTCTTAAAAGACCCGTAAAAAGGGTCTTGTTCTCATTAAAAAAATGGTTATAGATTCAAAAATAATGCATACATCAAAATCAAGCAAGCGATTTAACAATCATGACTAAAAAGTACTTGTTAAATGGTTTCTTTTATAGATAATAATCAATAAAAAAAAATAAGTTTTTCATTGATAATATGTCAAATCATGTACTAACAGTGCATTTAAAATGTGCTTCTTTGTTCCAAAGCCTGAATGGCCTTTAGATTTTATTATGCTTCCCCAAAATAAATCAAAATTTATTTTGGGGGGAGCATATAGTCGCCGCTTCGTCTGTCCATGTGTGTGTCTGTCTGTCCGTCCGTGCACAATTTTTGTCCGGGCTATTTCTCAGCAACTAATGACTGGAATTCAATGAAACTTTATGGGAAGCTTCACTACCAAGAGGAGATGTGCATATTATCAGCGGGTTCTGGTCGGATGATTTTTCACAGAGTTATGGCCCTTTGAAATTTTCTATTAAAAAATTCTTGTCCCCCCAACTACTGTACCCTCAAGACGTTTCCTTTTATCTGATTATATAGTGCAATATTGTAACAAAAAAAACCTTTGGGAAGCATCACCCGTCTCCGACGGTTTCTTGTTTCTAAAGCTCCTGTGTTCGTATAACGGCGGTGGCGAACAATATTCTTTTTTTGTTGTTGATATTATTAATAATTTTGGATTATTAAAAAAATCGGCATTAAATAATTTTTGGAAAAATAAGAAAATCTGTGAACAACTTTATTTATGTACACCCACTTCCTTTTAATTACCACACGTTTGTTGTCAATTGTTCAGGTTCATGGCAGCCCACCCTGAAATGGACTTTTCCAAGTGCAAGTTCAACTAGCCGTCCAATGACATGCCATAGCCGTCTGTGATTTCACCTTCATCTTTCAGTGACCTTGACACTGCATCTTGTGGCGTAGTTAACATGGCCACATCAAGTATCACCAAAGCTGTTGTGTCGGACATATAATCATATAAAGTGTGATTGCTTTTCTTGAAAGTATTTGTGAAGATTGCCTAAGGCATTAAATATAACATATTTGCATGAATGTGAATGGATATATCATTCTTGGATGGAAATATTATAGTCTGCTTACACTACCATTATTTTCTTACTTTTTTTGTTGACTTTAAATGTTGCATCCAATTAACATTATAAGTAATATATATATATATATATATATATATATAATATAAAGTAAATGTTACTGTTAAGAATTTAAATGTTAGTATTATTAAGCTTTTTCATATTGTGAAAAAAAGCATTTTACACATTTGTGTCATTACTTTCAATATAGTTCTTTCCATTCCATTTATAAATTTGCTTGTTCGTGTGCAAACTGTTTACACATTGGCTGATTAATCTCCTTTTTACTTAGATATGGACAGTGCTCTGTGAAAAGGGGGTTTAATGCATGTGCGTAAAGTGTCGTCCCAGATTAGCCTGTGCAGTCCACACAGGCTAATCAGGGGAAACACTTTCCGCTTGATTTTTGCTAAGATGGGACTTTGTTGAAACTAAAAATATCCTAAAAGCGGAACGTGTCATCTCTGATCAGCCTGTGTGGACTGCACAGGCTAATGTGGTACGACACTTGACGCACATTCATTAAGCCCCTTTTTCACAGAGCACGGCTCATATACATGTATGTAATGTGATTATTTGTCAAAAATAACGTTTCTTGAGCATGTTTTATTTCGTTCCAACTCCAGTTCCGTATTCATCAATGCGTTTTTGGACAGAGAATAAAGAATAGTCTACCAAGGCTAATCTGGGAATACACTTTTTACATGCATTAAGCCCAGTTTTCCCAGAACAAGGCTCATAAATTATGAGGAGATTACGTGGATTGTCATTAACTTAGTGTTCTCCATGTTAGACAGACTCAACATTTTCAATTCATACCCAGGCATCATAGGGTGAATGTACTTTGAGAACTGATGAGCAGCAAACAGCATAAAACCTGAACAGACTGCGAGTTACTCTCTGGCTGTTCTGGTTTTATGCTGATTGCACATAGTGATTGTCACTTTGTTCTGAGTGGGAAAGGGTAAATAATACACGTATGTTTTGTATTAGACTTGAATCAGAACAGTTGATGAATATGGACATGCAATTCAAAACATTGTGTCCATTATAGACAATTTTAGTCTACCATGTGCTCATTGATGTGTCTGTGTTGAATCAAATCATTGTATGCAATTCCATTTTGTTCTTTGGCATCAGGTGTGCATCGTCCATTTTCAGTTCAGACTTTCCATTTTATAATGTGTGTTGAAAGAAATCATGTTTTGAGTGTTAGTATTATAACTGTAAGATGATTTGTTAGAGAATAAAGGTGAACAAATATGAGTGATAGTTCATTTAAATAGTTTATGTACATTAACAAAAATAGCAATTACATTGATAAAAATCAAATTGCAGAAGAGTGATTTATTAAATAACACACTTTGGATCTTCATATAAATTCCTTATCAACAGAGTGGCGTTTTATGCCTGCATGAAGGCTGCTTTGTTCATAATGATCCTGATTAAATGATTGTTATACGCTGAAAGCAGCAGTGACTAGTTCAAAATCAACACTTAAAACTCCTCTCTGTAAGAATTTGATATATGGACAAGCTTTATTCTTACCTGATTACATGTACATTCCGAATGCTCAGGAATGAGAAAGCAAACAAAACCAGACATAGTTAACCTTACCTAACAGAATGATAAGAATAGAATATCCAAACCGCATATAAAATTAAAAATGCAAAATATTGCGTAACTCAAATAGTCTGACATATTTATAAAAACATTAACATTAGCACCAAATCTCTATCTTCACATTTATGCTCATAAAGATCCATTTCCATGGTTACTGAAACCCCCAGCGTGCCTTCAACTCCTCCATGGTTACAGCCGAAGGCTTCATCTTTTCGGCGTCGGCATAGAGACCAAACTGTTGCGCGGGCTTCTGGAAGTCCCCCACGTATCTTGGATCCGCCGGCTCATTGGCAGGCTGCCATCTGAAGAGTGGCAAAATAAATTAGCCTCATTCTAGAAAATCTCCGCTTTATGCATTTGCATAATGTCATCCCAGATTAAACACTTACAGTGCTGGAACCGAATTTTGAAGGCCTTTCCAAACAGTTTGGATCCAGATGAGACGCCACAGAATGTGGCGTCTCATCAGGATCCAAACTGTTTGCTATTCTGATAGTATTCTTTGAAAAAAATCAAAGAAAATGCTAATTTTAGAAATTCAGCAGACGACATTTTAGCAGATGACAAATTACCCAGCATGCAAAGGGTTAAGCTTATCAGAAAGAACACTTTCCACTTTAATGGAATTGTTCGTTTATAGGAAGTCTCTTTTGAATAATATTCCTTTGTAGTCAGAAAGTGTGGTCCCTGATTAGCCTTTGCAGACTGCAGAGGGACAACACTTTCTGTACATGCATTAAGCCCAGCTTTCGCAGAACGAGGCTTAAGCCATGATCAATTTGAATCAGTGTTAATACCCAATGACAGTATGTAGAGGTGGGACCTTATACTTTGTAGATATGTGCATCCTGAATCTTGTTTTCTTTTTATTTAGTTGCTAATTTTATCCTAAGAGAGGTGACAGGTCACAAGTGCTCTTATTGATGCGCGTGTGTATTTCGAGGGTTATGAGCTCCTTCCATGCCTGAGGAATGGGGGTAGAACCTGGTCACCTAGGTGGGAAGCAGCTATACAAATCACTGCGATATCCTGACAACATCAAATGAGACACAAATGCAGTGCTTCTTTTTATATGCAGTGAAATTTGCAGGTACAATTGCTCAAACAAGAGTAGCTTTATATTGTCGACCAGAGTCCTACAAGTTGAGCTCACTGACCTAGCTGCGATGCTGAGACCGATATTTTAAGGTTTTCTCACATACCGGTAATGTTGCATTCAGAGTAATTCCATGCAATCAGTACTTCCATTTTTTTAAACTTCAGTGAATCAATAGAATAATTTACGTTTTTCAACTTATTGTAAAAAAAAAACACTTGCCCAATACAAAAGTGTTATTATTGCCCTTGATTTTACTAGTCTTACATGTATATATCACAATAAAACTAGAATATCTTACCGTGTATCACAACTTATTCTAACCAGGTCCGTCAAGTTTGCTGTAGACATGTGGACAGTGCTGTGAACACAAATGTGCCTTGTAATTACTACAATTTACCCATTGCCAGGACTGCAGAGGTAATTAGGAGAATTTTTTTTATGTATTCTAAGAAACGGCTTTTTTGCAGATGCACCAACATATTGTAATGCTTGAAATCTATTAAACTTAACTTGGACATTACAGGGTAGTGAAACATGAGAGTTGGCCAAAACGAACCGTAAGAAATTTCTGCTCATTTATGCGTGTATTCATTTGTTTAGCGATAACTATGCAAAGCACAAAAGCACTCTACACAAGAGTTATCTCCCTTACTTCATGCCGAAGATTAGTGCATCTCCCGCCTTGAACTCCGCGGTTTTCCACTGACCTCCGAACTGCGTAATCTCGAAAGGGTCCGTGGTGAACCAACCAGACCCTGAAAAGCAAATTTAACCCATTTATGCCTAGTGAACTATCCCATCCTAAATTGGATCAATTTATTTCCAAAATTAGGGATGTCTAGTATGTTATTTCTATATTTAGAATATTTCTTACAGAAATTCCTTAAAGCAAACAGCGTAGACCCTGATGAGACGCCGCATCATACGGCTTCTCATTTGGGTCTATACTGTTTACCAATGCCTTTTTTCTAGACGCAAGGCATAGATGGGTTAATAAATTATCTCCACACGAAAAAGTTTTTAAAGTAAGTATCTTTCTGTTTTCGTGTCCTTTGTGCCGTCAGGACGCCAGATGTCTTGTCTGGTGCATATATTTATTTCTTGCGTTTATGTACTTGAATTAATAGGTAGATCGGTCTCGCTGTGGGGCACACGCATGATATGAACCTCTTGCATCCATATTCTTAGAGTAATTGCCCTTTGTATAACACTGTAAAGCATGTTCGAAGCATATTTTGACAACTATAGAAGGTATCAACTTGAAAACCTATAGACAATTAATATCTCCATATGGGTGAATGCAGTGAACAAAAACCATTCATGCTCCATCCATATTTTTTAGAGTTATTGCCTATTGTTAGTTGTTATGCTAAAGTATTGTCTGGATATTTTGAAAACTAGATGAGGTATCAACAAACTACAAGAGGTATCACCTGTGAATAAAATATGTAGGTAGATCTCAATAGGGCAAAGTGATGTGCGCAAGAACAATAATTTACCGGGTTTTTAAACTAAACTGCCCTCTTTACTTGCATTGCGAGAGTATTTCAGCAAGACAGTACCAGTTTTAGTGTTATTTACTGAAGTTAATTGTGCAAAAAGGCCTTTCAAACGTAAGTTAACAAACTTGCTCTATTGGGTCACTTCTATGGCAAGCAGTTCGACGCATAATCACATGAAACTGGGTTTTTTCATAAGAACCAAAACCTTGGTTTTCAATAAGAATATCGCCGTTTGATGCAACATTTTATGATAACTTGGGTTCTGGTGAAAACCTAGGATATGGAATAAAAACTTGTGTTCTGGAAGCCATGTGCAATCTTCAAGCGAGAGCCTAGGTTCTCAAAAGAAAAACCTAGTTTCTTGTGATTATGCGTCAAACCCGCTTGCAATACACTTTCAATATGGCGAATAAACATTTCACTCGTGAATAAAATCCATGGAGCTAAATAAATTACCCAATATCTGACCGGCCTATACTGTATGTATGGAAAGTATACAAATGCCCTTAATTTTTACAAATTCTTTGCCTATGAGGTTATTTCATTATGAGGAATAAATGTTGTAAGTTTAATGAAATCTATCTATTAATGTTAAAAAGTCGAGCTTATACGCTAATGACAACTTTGTATGAAAGGTAAATGACAGATAAAGAATAATAACGTATAATGGTCGTTGAGATTTACCATTGAGATTAATTGCTTCCACGTCGATTTCGGAATAGGTTTGGTGAAACTTTTCGAACCTGAAATGAAAGATCACACCATTAGACGAGTGTATGTAAACAGACAAAGCACTAAACATACATGCACAAATATGCATATAATAATCATATGCTTGTCGCGTCAGCATCGGAAACACTGGGTAACTTGGCACAAGTTGCAGTGTTTTTCCTTTACCATTTTGGGAACTTGCCTTCTGGATTGGGAAAAATTCGCATCGTTGCGACTAAAATTAGGATATATAGAGGTACGTTTTTTGGAAATAATTAAAAAATTAGAATAAAAGTGTTTGCAACATTATTTTCTAAAGTTTCAACTCATAGACCAAACAAAAACACTGAATTGTTTTTAATTAGTTCCGTTAC